>NC_041214.2:84093426-84102299 GCF_002837175.3 Physeter macrocephalus | reverse complement strand
GCGTCCGGAGCCTGTGCTTTGCAACGGGAGAGGCCACAGCAGAGGAAGGCCCGCAAACCACAAAAAAAAAAAAAAAAAAAAAAAAATGATTCCAGTCTTCTAACGGAGGAACCACTAAAAATGGCAAGATGATTGATGTTAACCTACATTAATAGGGCAGCAAAGTTTGGGATCATCTGCAAACTCTTTTTACCCTTATTAGGAAATTTAATGAATACTGGGCAACAATAATCAAATCTTCAGAATCTCATGAGTGTATGTTACTAATTTGCATTATTCTCTGGAACCCTCTTACTAACTTTCTGTGGCCTTTACATAAGAAATAAGACTGAACCACAGGGTTCCCAGCTCAAAAAATATTATCTCAGTGACAATCTGACCTAGCTGATGCTGAAAGGAAGTATCAGGTGAATCAAAGCCAGACCTGAGAGAGAACAACCATGGAATTAATAAACAAGGAAATTATTTACTCATGTTTAATTCGAAGTACACCATAGTTTATAGTCACTGCCCACAGTATCTAACTATATCATAGATAATGTTGTAAATAATATAATATAAACATAATATAATGTGATAAGTGATATAATCATTCTGTGTACCTAGTGGTATGAGAACATACCACTAGGTTTAGTTGTGAATAAATCTCCCTAATGAAGATGTCAGTGTAGAAATTAACACATGAACTGATTAATGAGAAATGATGAGGCTTTTACTCTTCTATGAAAAAGAGGAAGGACATTCCAGGCAGAAGGAATAGCACATATCAATGAAAAAAAAATACAAAAGTGGTATGGGATGACCAACAAAAAGTAAACTGCTGACTTCTGATTTCTGGTTCTACATGTAGAGAGCTTAGAAGTCACTGCTCCCATCCTCTCAATAAGAAAAAAATGTTGAACAAATTGAAAATCAACAACTCTTCTTAGGTCTGTCAGAGAATTGAGATCACAGGACCAACCACCAGCTGAAAACTGGAAAGACAGGAAAACAGAGTCAGATCTTACTGGGAGCAGAAGCTACAGCTGGATCTTTGTAAGAATACTTGAAGAGTAATTGACTAACTGCTGGAGACTGAGCATGGGCTAGCTTGAGAGATAAAAACGCCTGGGGACCCAGGTTTGTGCAGGGGCGGAGGGTCAAATTTCATGAGTTTTAGCGTCAGGAGCCCCACCAGGTTCTCAGGGTGAAGATTAGAGAAAAAAGCCCCCATGCATATAGCAGGGGAGGGGAAAGTAATCATTTTAAAATGAGCATTTGTTCTTATTGACAAACGACTGACCTCAAGGAAAACTATTTTACCAGAGCCTAACCAAGAGAGAGGGAAAGGCCCAACTCCAGTTTCCTCTAGCCTTTCCAAGTCACACAAAGGTATAGCGGGAATAAGCTGAGAAGCACTTGTGAAGGTTACAGCCCCCGGGGCACAGACCCACTAAAAGACTGAGAGATAATCATAGGAATAAAATGTTTTTCTACCCCACCCCCCACTCCATCTTACCACTCACTACTATATCTACAGGGCTTCTGTGGTATTACAACTGTAGAGAGCTAAAAGCTCATACTCTTATTTAAGAAGGAGCCTCTGGGGAAAACCAAAGACAACCGTAGAGACAAAAACAAGAACAATAGAGGCAGTTTTATCCTCTGATACAGATATAGCAAACAGTAAAAACAGTCTGACTCCTAGCCAAATAAATATAAAACCTCACACTAAAGTCCTGCTGCTTTTACCTGCTACATCATGTCTGGCTTTTGACAAAAATTACAGGGCATGCTGAAAGTCAAAAAATGCAATTAGAAGAGACAAATAAACAGACTCAGATATGGCAGAGATTTTGGAAGTATTAGGCTAGAATTTTAACATAAATATGATTAATATAATTAGGACTCTACTGTAAAAAGTGGACAGCATGTAAGAACATCTGGGTAATGTAAGCAGAAAATCTAAGAAAAAAACTTAAGAGGAAACACTAGAAATCAAAAACACTAACAGAAATGAAGACTGCCTTTGATGAGCTCAGTAACAAACTGGACATGGCCAAGGAAGGAATCAAGGAACTTGACTATATGTTAAAAGACATTCCTCAAACTGAAAATTAAAGAGAAAAAAACCCAGAATAGACTGTCCAAGAACTGTGGGACAATTACAAAATGTGTAACATATGTGTAAGGGGAATGCCAGAAGTGGAAAATATAAAGAATGAAACAGAAGAAATATGTGAAGCAATAATGTATGAGAATTTCCCAAAGTTAATGACAGGCACCAAACCACAGATCCAGAAGTTCAGAGACCACCAAGCAGGAAAATGCTAAAAAGTCTAAACTAAGACATATCATAGTCAAACTACAGGAAATCAAAGAAAAAGAGACTTTCTTGAAAGAATCTAGAGGGGGATGGATGAACACCATATCTATAGAGTAACAAGTAAAATAATTACATCAGAGTTATCTTCAGAAAACATATAAGCAAGAAGAGAGTGGAGTAAGATATTTAAAGTGTTTAAAGAAAAAAAAAGCTACCAACTTGGAATTCTGTATCCAGAAAAATTATCCTTCAAAATTGAAGGAGAAATAGAGATTTTCTCAAACAAAAATTGAGGAAATTTATTGCCAGTAGACCTGCCTTAAAATAAATTTTTCAGGGAGAAGGAAAAGAAAGGTCAGAAACTGGAATCTACATAAATAAAGGAAGAGTGTTAGAGAAGGAATAAATGAAGGTAAAATAAAATCTTTTATTTTTCTTATTTTTAATTTATCTTTTCAAATTAGTAATAGCAACAATGTATTTCATGATTATATTAGCTTATGGATAAATGAAATGAATGACAGCAATATTATAAAGGGATGGAAGGGCAGAATTGGTAATATTATAAGGTACTTGCATTATTTGTGAAGCAATATAGTATTGTTTGAGAGTGGACTTGGATAGTTGTATATTGCAAACTCTAGGGCAACTTCTAAAATTTTTTTTAAAAAGAAATATAATTGTTACGCTAAGAGAGGAGAGAAAATGCATTGCTATGGAGCTTCTATATTTGACAAAACAAATTGACCCAGAGCTACTTGGAAGCCACAGATAAAACAGGGATATAGTAATTCACATGTCTATTCTTTTCTTTTCTTTTTCTTTTTTTTTTACTATGAGCAGTATTTATTTTTCAAGCATACTTAAATAGGCAGATTTCTTTGTTTCACTGTTTTCTTAAATAACTCTTTAAAATTTTTTTAAATTGAAATATAATTGATTTACAATGTTTCAGGTGTACAGCAAAGTGATTCAGTTACATATATATATATATATATATATATATATATATATATATTCTTTTTCAGATTCTTTTCCATTATAGGTTATTACAAGATACTGAATATAGTTCCCTATGCTATACAGAGGTCCTTGTTGTTTATCTTTTCTACATATAGTAATGTGTATCTGTTAAACCCAAATTCCCAATTTCTCTCTCCCCCACCCGCTTTCCCCCTTTGGTAACCATAAGTTTGTTTTCTACAGCTTTGAGTCTATTTCTGTTTTGTAAATAAGTTCATTTGTATCATTTTTTTAGATTACACATATAAGTGATATTATAATGCTATTTGCAGCAAAATGGATGGACCTAGAAATTATCATACTAAGTGAAGTAAGTCATACAGATAAAGACAAATATCATACATATTTATTGTTTAATTTGGGGGCATAGCAAATGTAGCTTTTTTTAAAGGAATTTTTCAAACAGCATCCCACAGGGGGAGTATTGAGGGATGGCACACAGCAGAAAAGAATCCACAACAAAAAAATAACTCTGTTAGTGTAAATTATTTTTTACTCTTTATAACAGTGAATGGAGATATATTTCATACTTAAGAGTCTAGTACTTCTGCACTTTCTCTTTCTCCTCTAGGTAGAGTTTATTCATTCATTCATTTTTTTCAAAAAATATGTGTTGAACACCTACTGTGTCCCAGATATTTATCTAGATATTAGGAATAAATCTGAGAATAAATGGAGCTTACACTCTAGTGAATTAATTGGATAATTATTTATAAACATTTAGCAGTGGTAGGTCCAAGAATAAGTGTTGAAAATATAATTCCATAATAATTTAAAATACACATTTTACTCATTAAGTCTTTATGAAAAGTATCATATATCACTTTTTGATGTTCTTAAAGCAGAGACAGTAAATGAATAAGTAGAAGTTTGCTCGGTCTGTCATGCCATTGAGATGAGTTTAGGTTGTTTTTGCTTCTAATGTGTCCTATTATTGGAGATTTATGGGAACAGCTTTGTATAAGTCTCCAAGTAGACAGTCATTCCCATACGAGCCTCTGCAGTGTCGCAGGAGGCCATTACAGAAAGTGTGGGGACTGGAAACTTCGAAGCCTTTCCACCCCAGTATTGCATAAGGACTGCAGGGAGTAGATTTGGAAGGGCTGAAGCCACATATTCGTTATGCTTTAGGTGAGCCCTGGGTGTATTTCACCCAGAGGACTACCCCTAATCCCTCTACTCCAGTCTTATGAGATCTCTGAAACCTGTTTTCCCCATGTGTTGCTAATTGCCCAAGCTGAGGTCACAGTGCTACCTATGGAAGGCATGGGGATCTCTGTGAAGTCGTTACACGGATGCCATGTTTGATTGAGGGAATCTCAGATGTTACAAAATGACAGTTTATTGCCAGGCCACAATATCTCCACACCATGTGTAGTGGGTTGAATAGTGTCCCCAAAATTCACATGGACCTTGAACCTCAGAATGTGACCTTATTTGGAAATAGACTCTTGGCAGAGCTGACTAGTTAAGAATCTCAGGATGCTATCATACTTGATTTAGAGTGGGCCCTAAATCCACTATCTGGTGTCCTTCGAAGAAAAAGAAAGGATGCAGAGATACATAGGGAATTAGGCCACAAGAAGACAGGCAGAGAATGGAGTGTGAGGCTATGAGCTCAGGAACACCGAGGATTGTTGGGAATCCCCCCGATTAGCAACAGGCAAGAAAGATTTCTTCCCTAAAGCCTTTGGAAGGAACATGGCCCTTCTGATATATTGATTTCAGATTTCTAGCCTCCAGCACTATGAAGAAATGAATTTCTGTTGTTTTAAGTCACCCAGTTTGTAGTAGTTTATTATGGTAGCCCTAGGAAACTAATACACCCACACATACTGAATGAGAGAAACTAGAAAATACAAGGAAAACATGCAACTGAGACCTCATAAATCAGTGTGGTAAATAAAAAGTTGAAAAAAAAAACCAACTTCTCTTGAAAGCAGGATCTTTCCAAATCCTTTTGGAATGAAACGGAATCCAAGAAATAAATAAACTTCACAAAAGGAATGTATTTTTATACTTTTAGGGCAAGCCTTGAGGGGGGCGGTGGTGGTAGGATGAATTGGGAGATTGGGAATGACGTATACACACTAATATGTATAAAATAGATAACTAATAAGAACCTGCTGTATAAAAAAATAAAATTCAAAAAAAAAGAGACAAGCCTGAGGTGAAATTCATCTGATGTATTACTTCTAAGCATAAAACATTTTGACTAAAAATTAGAATATTTCGACATATATTATTATCTGTACCCTTTTGCTGTTGGTTTTATTCTGCACCTATCAATGGTCTGGGTCATATTCTAGCTCATCTGCTCACTAAACTGATTAACCTTGAGCAAGTTATTCCTTCTGCTTCAGTTTCCTCATATGTCAGATGGGTTGATAATAGTTCCTAATTATAGGATTGTTGTGAGGATTAAATAAATCAATAAACAAAAAGCATTCAGAGCAGTATGTGACATATAGGAAGTTCCTAAAACATGCTGGATATTATAAATTTCTGCTCAGCTACTTAAGATTTGTTTTGGAGACATAGTAGCATCATAACTATTGACCTTAAAATAAGGAAAGACTTACATGACAGGAAATGAAATTCTGAACAGTAATATTCTCTAATCACGGATACTATCATTAAAATATATGGAGATAAATTAAAATATTGAGTTATTTTCTAATCTTATAACTAGCAAGTAAAAAAGGTAAACACCAAGTTTCAAATTTTAAACTCTGGCTTGTTGCATTTCTTATTTAACGCTAAGCTACGACAAGGAAATAAATGGGTTATCTGCTCCATTAACTAAAATTTGTTCAGAAAAAAAAAAAACACCTCATTACATTTGCAAAGTAGAATTCACAAAACAAACTGCCAAAACAGCTGTGCAGTTCTAAAAATAATAATAATGAATCTAAGTATAACCCCATCACACTCTCTTAAAAAATTACATTTAGGCTTCTTCAGTCTTTGAAGTTGTTTTCTTTGAAGTTGTTTTACATTTTCATCTAGTTGACATGTTATAAAAAATATTTTTTTGATTGCGTGTTATGTTAACATTTTTCAAAAGAAGATCTCTTAGGTAAATGTAAATTTCAGAAGTGTCTCATCAGCCACATCAGTCAGACGTTGAGCTAAATTGTTTACATAGTTTAATATGCATATACCTGTCCATCACACACATATTCTTTCAGAGATAGAAATCAAATCCACAACTGGAAGGAACCCTTGGAGACTCCCCAGTCCACTCCCCTAATTTAATAGATGTGGAAACTCAAACCCAGAGAAGGGAAATTATTTACCGCACACCACACAGCAGAGTAGTGACAGACCTGGTGTCGTCCCTTCTTTCCTTTTTGTCTTTTGCATTACTCTTTATGATACAGCTGAGTCCTTACTAATTGATAAAGGGGAAAGCCCATTCAGAATCGTTGGTTCAGATTAGACTTTGCTGCGTCTTCTCTAGGTCACATGCCCAATGTTTAGGACTGTGGGCTCTGGAGCCAGGCTGGTTGTGTTTGATTATCAGCCTATCAGTTGCTGGCTGTGGATTTTTATAATTCTGGACCTCTGTTTTTCTCACCTATAAAATGAGGTATATCATAATGACTATCTCACAGTGTTGATTTGATAACTAAATGAGTTAATTATTTAAAATACTTAGAAGAGTGTACAACATGTGGTCATTCAGTTAAAGTGGGCTATTAATATCCTTATAGGCTCTCCCTTAGACTCAGTTTTCTCAGCTATAAAATGAGAGGCACATTTACCTCACAGAGTTCCCGCCAGGATTAAATTAAATTCTCTATCGGATTGTATATGATGCATAATAGAAATATATGTGAACTCATACATTAAACAAGCATGATTTATAGATGAAATCAAAATAGACTTTGATTTCTTTCACTGTCCTTTAAAAGTGTATACACTGGGGAGGTTTTTCCCTATACGCTTGGATCACACTTATTGTAGAACACTTATTCATTTAATAAATTTACATTGCCCAGTCCAATATAATATAAGCACTTCTTTATTCAGAGGTTATTCCTTCCCGACTCTTACCCTGAGTCAGGCCCTAACTGGGCCATGAGTGCAGGAGGCTACCTAACTTTGCACTCACCTCCATGGCCGGTACTGTAACCATTATGATCGATCCCTTCAGGCCTCCTTAGAGAATGGAAAGGGAGGAGCAGGAAGGGAGGCAGAGAGTTCTTACTTAATTGGCACTGTCACAAGAATGTATTGGAGGGTGACTTCTACTCTACTGTGATTTTTCATGGATTTTTAAAGAGACTTTCCCTACTGGGCTTTCCAACTGAAGTTCCCTTGGGTCAGTGATGGTTTCTAATCTTCAAACCACCCCTCTCCTTTCAGCTCCTGGTTTTTCAGTTTCCACTCTATATAGACGTTTTTGTGTTGGAGACACATTACCCTCCCATCCTATCCTCTTGGATTGGAATTAGAATGACTCTTGGCTGGCTCTTTCTACCACGTGATCCACACCTGGTGTATGAGGCACACTCAGTTTCCTTTGCCTTGACCAATTTTGGGAATGCAGCTCAGTCAAAATATAAACACTCAGTGAGCTCCTCTCCCTTTTTCCCTAACTTTCCCAGGGCTTGATGCATTTTGACATTGGTCTACTGTGGTCCCCAGTATGATGGGAAGAAAATCAAGGTCTCTGAATGGTCCTACCAAAGACCTTTCTCTAGGTCTGAGATGAAGAAATTATTAAGCCCTATCCCATCCTCAAACTTTCTGTATCTTCCTTGTGGAATTTAGAGCAGTATAACCAGTTTTCACATTACCTATTTTTAAATTTCCGTATTTTTTACCATCATACTTTGGAATTCATATCTGTCATATCCAGATGCCTTAATTAAAATTTGCAGTTAAAAAAAATTCTGTTTTCTAATGATGCCTATTCAATCAACATTTGTTAACAAATTGATAATTTTCAGTTTTCCAAAAACTGGTTATGGTGACTGTCTGGAATACAGTGCATAGATAAGCTGAAGTGTTTATCACAGCATCAGACTAATAAGGTGGAAATGTGTGTGTATGGGGTGGGTTGGGGAAGAACTGTGATGGCCAGATCGCCATTAAAAGGCTGGGCAGCAGGCAGGCTCCACTGCTCTGAACACATGCAAGGAAGGAAGAAGTTTAAATACTCATGGAAACAACAGTTAAGTACTGCAGCACAGTCATAGCTTCTGTAAGCAACATTCTTGGTTACTCAGAATCAGTAAAAGGTTTTCTTCTCTTGAATAAAAAGAATGTATTAATAGATTTTAGGTGCTCTCATCACAAATAAACACAAATGGTAACTATGTCAGGAGATAATATGTTAATTAGCTTGACTATAGTAATCCTTTTACTATGTACATGTACATCAAATCATCATGTTGTATACCTTAAATAGATACAATTTTTATTTATTTATTTATTTATTTATTTATTTGCGGTACGCGGGCCTCTCACTGTTGTGGCCTCTCCTGCTGCGGAGCACAGGCTCCGGACGCGCAGGCTCAGCGGCCATGGCTCACGG
>NC_041214.2:84084357-84093386 GCF_002837175.3 Physeter macrocephalus | reverse complement strand
CGCGCAGGCTCAGCGGCCATGGCCCACGGGCCTAGCCACTCCGCGGCATGTGGGATCTTCCCGGACCGGGGCACGAACCCGTGTCCCCTGCATCGGCAGGCGGACTCTCAACCACTGCGCCACCAGGGAAGCCCACAATTTTTATTTTTAAAAAAATTCAAATGAAGACCCCAAAGAGGATTGGCCAAATAGGTGCCCCCACTGCAGGCCAAACATCATTCTTTGTTCACTTTTGGAAACCACCTTTATCTTCTGTTGGTTTTGCAGTCACAGTTATGTCCGTGGATGGAGGTATCTAGAGTGCTTTCTCATTAAGCCAATGAAAAGTAGTAGATGGTTTCTGACTACCCCTCAAATTTGGCTTTCCCTGCCAGTTTATGTCTCTTTCCCTCTGGCCCAGGTTTATCTGTTACATCTGGATAAACCTGAGGCAACACTTTCACTTAGAAACAATCTATTCTCTGATACGAAAGCAGTGAACCATTGTATCAATGGAACGAGAGCATTAAAATAAGGATCACTTTCCCATAAGGCATTTTGGTTTTCTGTGAGTTTGTGAGAAAAATTTAAAAATATGTAACAACCAGAACAAAATTTAATGGATCCACACCCTGAAACCGTGTCAGACTCCATTCAGAATATTGTGATTTGCTTTAGATGGCAGTTTAGACAGGATTGTTACTTGGCACTAGATTTCTAGACTTCATCTCATTGTGTGTGGGCCTGAGGTCCATTTATTTTCCCCTCACCTTTCCTCTGAGAGGTGTGCTATTGTCAGGTGAGGCAGACTTTCAGTGCTTATATAAGGACCACAGTCCCTAGAGTTACCAGAGCTGGTGAATCAGTTCTCCTGTCAGTGGGCATTTGGGTGGTTTTGAGGATTTTGATTTTGAACACTACATATGTGAGCCTCTTTGAAATCCATTCTTAATGAATTGCTTTTAACTTTAATAATCTAGAAAAGTAAGTAACTGTTGTTGCGTCTCTCCTAAGTAGGTGCTGGGTTTATATAGAGTGGTTTGTTGTATACAAGAAGCTCTTGACAATAGAATTTCTATTAGTTTCAGATTCCAAGGAAACAGGGATTCCAGTCCAACCCAACAGGGTCACAGTAAGGAGACTTCTTTTGCTAGGACGTTGGGATGTGGAATTACCTGGAAAATATGATCAAGTCAATTTCATGATCTATAACTTTTAGTGATTTCCCAGAGAACAAGGAATAGCCTGACATTCGTATCTTTCCACATTTTGTCCCTAAAGTACATTTCTAGTTGTTCTTCTCACCCTAAGCTTTACTTAAATTTTACCTAAGGATATCTGACCGTATATCTGACCATTGAGCAAACTCTTCATTCTTTTTCTATTGCATTTTCCTTTATTGTTTCTATCAATCTGTCAAGATCCCAGAAAGCATCTCCTTTAGAAGCCTTTTCCAGTTCCTACAGGCAGATATATTCCGACTTTCTCTTTTATATATCTATGCGATAATGCCTGCACCCTGTGAAAATTCTGGTGTCAGGTACTGAACAAAGGAAATAAAATACTAATCATCTTTCCTTTAAAACAGTAATACTCAGCTTCATCGCCATGTTATTCAACAGATGGATTTTCACTTTTTAAGGATGTATGTTACCATTAAGAATTATCAAAGGATCGTTCCCTGGGCCATTCAAGCGTCTTTTAAAAAAATATCTCAACTGTGGACTTAGTACTGATGGCCCTATTGGAAAAAAGAATGTGAAGCCTTCTATGGTGACTAATATAAGGGAACAAAGTTTATTTGGAAATGGTCTGTTTTAAGCAGCTTTATTTCTTTAGGGTCACACTGTGTCCCCAGTATATCCCTAACTGGAAGTCAGTCATGCCAATTTGAGCAAATGCTTATATTTACTTATTTATGTATTATTGGCCTTGACTTCAGAAAAGCCAGACAATTAGATTACCAGTTGTTAGTGGAAGACAGCTCTTTTTCTGTCCCTTTTCCATCCTCAGTCTCTTTCCCCTGCCCCCGCTTCGTTTGTCTGTCTCTGTCTCTGTCTCTCATCAGAGCGAGTTCTTAAACACTGACTCTCTTAGCTACCAACAATTTTTTTTATGGTTTGCCACCAGGGTAAGCATTTTCCAATTTTTATTGCTAAATAGCTTCTCTGAAGTTAGTTAATAGCTACACTCTGAAAAATTGTGAAGTATATACACAGTTGGCAAATATGAAGTATTTTATGAGTTTTACCAAGTCATGTATTTTTGGTATAGTTTACTGTACACATTTTATTTATGTATATAATTGTCACTGAATTCCTCACTCTATTTTGGTAAGGGTGCTTACTGGAATAATATGTTATTGTTGTATTGAGGAATTTGTACCCTGTTCTGCCTAGATAGGTAAAATTGTATGGGGATGATTTATCTGATAATTTCTTTATCTCTATGGATATAGGAAATTATCCTCATTAGCTTCATTTTCTCCTATCTTTTCCAGACTTACATTCAAAAATAGAGAAGTATTTATATGATGTCACAAAAGGTAATTAGGATGTGTTAACCTTGAGGCATCTATTTTAGGTTTCATGTTTGTAACAATCTTCCTCAGCCTGTATAATTATCTGGCTAATGGTGATCAATCATTATGATGCTGACGACAGGTATTTTTCAATGTTTCCAGTTTTACTTTTTTTAATCACTTACTTGACATTCTGAAGACTCAAATCCTTGAATCAAGCTGCTGAGCGGGAAGGGCATAGGCAGGAAGCAGACAAACCAATCTCCCAGCTTGCTGTCTCAAGGCTGTGCTCAGAGATTGAATCCCTTCATCTATTTTTTTTGCCAGCTATTTTTTAAAGAAAAAGTTTTATAGAAGTGGAAGTAAATTTTTCAAAGTGTGACAGACTTTCAGAAGTACATTCATTCATTTAACATTTGCTGGGGACTGGCCGTGTGCAAAGTCTTGAGAAAGAATACTCACCGCCTTGAGTATTTGTGTTTGCCGTCCAGACACAGACATGGACCACAAACAACCAGTAATGGGAGGAGATGCAGCTTAACTCCAGGAGCTTAAATCTGAGCGCAATATGAGCTACCGACGAGGTTCAACTCTAAGTGGAGTCCAGCGTGCCGGATGGACTCTCTGAGAGCCTCCAAATTCATCTGTGTTGAGAACCACCTTTAGCCCAAGGGAAGCCTGGTGTTTTTTGTTTATTCGTTTGTTTGTTTTTAATCAGTAAGTATTTTGTGAAGTTTTCTTCTTACTCCTTGTGTCATAGAATTCTGTACATATTTGCCCCGTTCCACTGGTGCTCTTTAACATCAGGAATGGCAGTGTCTCTCAACTGTGGCCATGTCTGTAAACTTAGAGTGCCTAGAGCAAATGTTTGCATGGATTTCCCCCATTAACTCATTTATATAACAGTGGGAGTGGTTCAGTACCTTTGTTAGAAGAGGAGATTGATATTCTTATGAAAAAAGAAAATCCCTTCAGAAAGATTCAGAGAGAATTCTTCTTTGCTGTGCACAAAAGTGATAAAATTAGCTTGCTCTTCTATCTGTGGGAAACATGGCCCTGTAAACTTTACCCACTCTTTTCCTACCCTGAATCCAATGTAAAGAAACTGGTTCTTAAAATTTATTCATCGGTGCTTTCTGCTCACCTAAGAGGGTTTTGAAAAAGAGAGGGTAACTGAGACAGATGCTATTTTTCTCCTAAAATACACTGAACAGGAGTTTGTCTGTAAGGTAGGGTATGAAAGTAATGCCTTGTCAAGTTCAGGAAATCACAAGTCAGAGGACGTCAAACCAGGAAGGTACCTTCCAGTTTTATCCATGAATGTGTTTGCAATGGCTGTGGTTAGTTGGACTCTTTTGGGCACTCCCAGTGATGGAGAACTCTCTCTCTTTCAGTGTGCAGTTTCTCTGACACACAGGAAAAAATCAAGCAACTTGGGGCTTTGTGACAAATACACCATAAATATCTAGCCTCATCTGTATGTAATTTCTTCTTTATCTTACTCAAATAGGGAAAGATCACTTAAGCCAGTAGCAAGCATATCATATACACATACAGTCCCCTTTTCCATCGTTGAGGATTTATATCCAGTTAGTGGACTGGTTTGTAATTTTCTGATCATTAAATTCAAGTTTCTATGTCTGTAATCATGCAGCAATATTTCATAGATTACATTGTGGCATAGCGAATGCACAGACTCAGATTATGGATACACATAACCTCCCTGCTGCCCTTTTCCTGTCTGAAAGGGGTACAAAGGTAGGCTTGAGAAGAAATGAGCCCTTTGTGAAGCTTAGGTGCCACAAAAAAAAAAAAAAAAAAAAAAAAAAAAATTATTGAAAATTCGTGGAGTAAATTGTGTTTGTATGAAACTTTTTGTTGTTGTTTATTTTTTTCCATTTTGGATTTGTCCTGGGTGATTATTTCATTTTCCGATGGATCCAAGGAACTTGGGCCATTAACTTTTTTTATGCAGTACTTCGAGTTTTCCAGGACTTGCCAGCATTTTTATTAGTCATTCCTAATAACATCACTGAAAGGAAAGTCAGTATTCTTCTCTCTCCTCTTTCCGGTATTCTCTTTTCTTTCCGGTCCACCTGGAAAACCCTAGAGCAGGAGAAGAGAAATGAATAGGGCCAGGTCACATTCCAGACCAGAATCATTCTCAGAGGAGCAATTTTTAAAAGCCAATTTAGGGACTTCCCTGGTGGTCCAGTGGTTAAGACTCCAGTGCAGGGGGCACGGGTTTTATCCCTGGTCGGAGAACTAAAATCCCAGATGCCTCACGGCGCAGCCAAAAGAAAAGAAAGCCAATTTAAGGGGTTGGAGTAAACCAAGTAGTGGTCCATAGCCTGGAAAACTGACTCCTTGGGTCATTCTTAACATAGTCCCTCAAAACTGATGTCCCTGGCTTCTATGTCTCCTCCTTGGGACACACTGAAAGTCTTTCCTCCTCCTGCGTTAAATTACTTTCATGTTTGTTTCTGGTACATCCAAAACCTGATAAATGAGAGTGGGTTGATCTAATTTAGGGATGGGGGTTGGGAAAGACTTCCCCAGAGTAGCAATCTTTGAGTAGATACCTGAGGGAAAAGTTAGGAGTAACCGAGATGGATGTTAGAGGTGCCATTAGCAGAGAGAGGGAAGACAGAGGATGGTGATAGGGAAAACTAGGTCAGGGAGGTAGATGGGGAATGGCAAGTTAGGTTTTATAGGCTGAATTTCAAATATGGGTGGGATACTCTAATGGAAATTTTAATTCAGCACCTCAGGGCCAAATCAGGCTTTTCCAGCCATGCTATTGGAACTTCCAGCAAATGGATTGAGAATCCGTCACAATATATCTGGTTAATAAAGTGATTATAGCATTGAACAATGCAGGTATTGATGTAGGCTCGGGAAACGGTTAATGAGTGAATGATACAGATCACAGGATAAAAGAATTGGGAGAGAATTTGAACCTCTAAATTCATATAAAGCCAGAAGATCTTTGGAGATCAGAAATACATTGAAATGAAGAAGGCCCTGTAGTTTCAAACATGAGGCTCATTCTTCCTTGGTATTCCAGAAAGACTCATAGATCTCTTACTCATAAAATGGCCATCATGTTTTGTGCTCAAAGTTAATGACTTTTAGATGACACTTGGAGAGAGATTTGTGGCAATGTCTAATTGATTGATCATGGTCCAGTTTTCTAAAGAGCCATCTCCATGGCATGGAATGAGTCAGCCTGCCAGTAATGCAGCTGAGAAACTCAGAATGGCAAGAAAAACCTATTAATCAATTCAATTTGAATTGAATTTGAAGTGATTTTAGTGGAATTCTACCATCTTGTCAACACCAATTGTCTCTCCCCATTATTCTTTCCATTAAATTAGTGGGTATTTTTCTTTTTTTAATTTTCATCCTAGCATTGTCCTGTCTATAATCTGGAAAAATATGCAGCTTAGATATGTATGGAAACATATTTGTCATTTTAGTCTATCTTTGCTGAAAGTATGAAAGATGTATAAAGTGTAATACATATGGATTCTCATGAGCTTTTTGGATTTGATTCATCCAGAATTAATTCATCAACTCCTGTAATGCACTCACTTTATTTCTCTCCCAGGACGCATCAGGAGTCCTGCTGTGATTCATAATAATTTAGATTGAGGGATTTGTTTTCCTTTTTTTTTCTTTAGCTCATTTTGTCAAATGATAGAAAGGAAAAACGAGGATTTTATTAAATGTTGACATAATTAGATAACATGAGCAGAGAATTTCATGAAAAGTCTAGTTCTTTGCTCATGAATTTATTTAACAGTTGCCAGTTTAGATGCAGGAAATTAAGTGCCATATTACATGCAGCCTGAGGCTCCTTGGAGGGAAGAAAAATGCTTTCCCTTTTCAGTGAGCTGTGGGAAATTTTTCCAAGACCAGCTTTATTAAAGCTTTATTAAACCTTTATTAAACCTTTATTTCTGTGAGAAAGAGCTCTGTGGTCATCAGAGCAGAAGAGCCTTGAATTTTACATTGTGAAAGCTTTTTACTGAACACCAGGTCTTCACTCCATTGACCTTTGGACATGGGAGGGTATGGAGCACAGAACTGGAATTGTAACCCCATGAAAGTTACTCTCTTTTAGTAATACTGCAGTGTCACCAATATTTAATGTTCTACCTAAATGAATGAAACACCTAGCCACTAACCTGAGCAAATGTTGTTTCTCTTTGTCGCATAGGACTCAGTAACAATGTTCAAATTCTTTGACTCATCTATTCAACTCATAGAAATTTATCTTAATAAAATAATTTCAAACAAGAAAAATAAAGCCATATACCTGAAGATATTCTTTTCAGTATTAGCTATAATAGTGAAAGATGGAAGCAATTTATCCAATGGTATAGAAATTATTAAATAAATTCAGCTATACATAGGTAAAGAAACATTCTGTAGCCATTAAATGTTATTAGGTAGACTATGTAACTACAGAAAATTATTTCCATTCTAATGTTAGGTAGAGGAAATGGATAACTAGTCATAATAAGTATAGCCAATTAGGCTTATTAGTTTATGTAAGCTTATATAATATAGCTTATTAAGTCCTTTCCATGTGCCAAGCACTACTTAAGCATTGTACATTTATACAATCTTCAGAATAATTCTATGAGATAGGTACTATTATTATCCCCATATTATACACATGAAGAAACTGAACAAGGTTGCAGAGCTAGTAACTGCTGGGTCTGGGATTCAAAGCCAGATAATCTGTCTCTAGAGGTCACACTTAACCATCATTCTATATAAGATCAGCAAACAAATGGGTATATTCACATTGATTACACCTAGTAACACTCTGAGTGCATGGAAAAAGCTGGAAGAGAATATACAGAAATAAAATTAGTTAACATTGTTGAAATTTGGAAGAGATACATTTTTAAAATTTCCTTTAGGGGAAGGGGGTGGGTGGGATGAATTGGGAAATTGGGATAGACATATATACACTGTTGATACTATGTGTAAAATAGATAGCTAATGAGAACCTACTGTATAGCTCAGGGAACTCTACTCAGTGCTCTGTGGTGATCTAAATGGGAAGGAAATCCAAAAAAGAGGGGATATATGTATACGTATAGCTGATTCACTTTGCTGTACAGCAGAAACTAACACAACATTGTAAAGCTACTATACTCCAATAAAAATTAATTATAAATTAATTAATTAATTAAAAAATAAAATTTCTTTTAATGTTCTAATATATGGCTTTTACTATTTAAAAATATGACTTAGTAATGTATAACATTTGAGTACAAAGTTCAAACTTAATTATTAAGATAGCTCTTTCACATATTACAAAAGAGAGACAATCTCCATCCCGTTTAGCTACTTATCCCATTTGAAAACCTACTCCCAGAAGTCTGATATTAGGTTTAGTGTTTGATAAAAGGCACCAGAGAGCCCTAGATAGTGGGAGAGTAGATGCTTGAAAAATGAGGCTTTCATGGAAAATTGCAAGTAGCAGGATTTGCTAATATGTAGGTCAGAGAACGGTAGACTGGGTAATCCGTTCATAATGCAAAAGTGGCAAGGATAATAAGTGTAACTGGCACAGGAAAAATTAAGTTAAACATTAGGAACAACTTTTGAGCTTTAATAGTATTGTGTTGGGTTGGGTATTCATGTTTTTTGTTTTCTAATTATAATCATTTTTTAACATCTTTATTGGAGTATAACTGCTTTACAATTTTTGTGTTAGTTTCTGCTGCGTAGCAAAGTGAATCAGGTATATGTATACACATATCCCCATATCCCCTCCCTCTTGTGTCTCCCTCCCACCCTCCCTATCCCACCCCTCTAGGTGGTCACAAAGCACCTAGCTGATCACCCCGTAGGATGCAGCTGCTTCCCACTAGCTAGCTCTTTTACATTTGGTAGTGTATATATGTCAGTGCTACTCTCTCACTTCGTCCCAGCTTACCCTTCCCCCTCCCCATGTCCTCAAGTCCATTCTCTATGTCTGCATCTTTATTCCTGTCCTGCCTCTGGTCACAAAGCACAGAGGTGATCTCCCTGTGCTATGCGGCAGCTTCCCACTAGCTATGTAATTTACATTTGGTAGTGCATATATGTCCCTGCCACTCTCTCACTTCGTCACAGCTTACCCTTCCCCCTCCCCATGTCCTCAAGTCCATGCTCTAGTAGGTCTGTGTTTTATTCCTGTCCTACCATTAATCTCTTCATGACATTTTTTTTTTCTTAGATTCCATATATATGTGTTAGCATATGGTATTTGTTTTTCTCCTTCTGACTTACTTCACTCTGTATGACAGACTCCAGTTCTATCCACCTCACTCCAAATAACTCAATTTCATTTCTTTTTATGGCTGAGTAATATTCTGTTGTATATATGTGCCACATCTTCTTTATCCATTCACTGTCAATGGACACCTAGGTTGCTTCCGTGTCCTGACTATTGTAAATAGTGCTGCAATGAACACTGTGATACACGACTCTTTTTGAATTATGGTTTTCTCAGGGTATATGCCCA
>NC_041214.2:84083110-84084251 GCF_002837175.3 Physeter macrocephalus | reverse complement strand
TGCCACTCTCTCGCTTCGTCACAGCTTACCCTTCCCCCTCCCCATGTCCTCAAGTCCATGCTCTAGTAGGTCTGTGTTTTATTCCCGTCCTACCACTAATCTCTTCATGACATTTTTTTTTCTTAGATTCCATATATATGTGTTAGCATACGGTATTTGTTTTTCTCCTTCTGACTTACTTCACTCTGTATGACAGACTCCAGGTTGGCAAAAGCTTTTAAGTTTCATTAGGTCCCATTTCTATTTTTGTTTTTATTTCCATTTCTCTAGTAGGTGGGTCAAAAAGGATCTTGCTGTGATTTATGTCAAAGAGGGTTCTTCCTATGTTTTCTTTTAAGAGTTTTATAGTGTCTGGCCTTACATTTAGGTCTTTAATCCATTTTGAGTTTATTTTTGTGGATGGTGTTAGGGAGTGTTCTAATTTCATTCTTTTGCATGTAGCTGTCCGGTTTTCCCAGCACCACTTATTGAAGAAGCTGACTTTTCTCCATTGTATATTCTTGCCTTCTTTATCAAAGATAAAGTGACCAACTCAAAATGGATTAGAGACATAAATGTAAGACCAGACACTATAAAACTCTTACAGGAAAACATAGGAAGAACACTCTTTGACATAAATCACAGCAAGATATTTTTTGATCCACCTCCTAGAATAATGGAAATAAAAACAAAAATATACAAATGGGACCTAATGAAACTTAAAAGCTTTTGCCAAGCAAAGGAAACCACAAACAAGATGAAAAGACAACCCTCAGAATGGGAGAAAATATTTGCAGATGAATCAACGGACAAAGGATTAAAGTCCAAAACATAAAAACAGCTCATGCAGCTCAATATTAAAAAAACAAACAGCCCAGTCAAAAAATGGGCAGAAGACCTTAATAGACATTTCTCCAAAGAAGACATACAGATGGCCAAGAAGCACATGAAAAGCTGCTCAACATCACTAATTTTTAGAGAAATGCAAATCAAAAGTACAATGAGGTATCGCCTTACGCCAGTTAGATTGGGCATCATCAGAAAATCTACAAACAACAAATGCTGGAGAGGGTTTGGAGAAAAGGGAACCCTCTTGCACTGTTGGTGAGAATGTAAATTGATACAGCCACTATGGAGAACAGTATGGAGGTTCCTTAAAAAA
>NC_041214.2:84065872-84082944 GCF_002837175.3 Physeter macrocephalus | reverse complement strand
CCTTAAAAAACTAAAAATAGAACTATCATATGACCCAGCAATCCCACTACTGGGCATATACCCAGAGAAAGCCATAATTCAAAAAGAGTCATGGACTTCCCTGGTGGCGCAGTGGTTGAGAATCTGCCTGCCAATGCAGGGGACATGGGTTCGAGCCCTGGTCTGGGAAGATCCCACATGCCGTGGAGCAACTAGGCCTGTGAGCCACAACTACTGAGCCTGTGCGTCTGGAGCTTGTACTCCACAACAAGAGAGGCCGCAACAGTGAGAGGCCCGTGCACCACGATGAAGAGTGGGCCCCGCTCGGTGCAACTAGAGAAAGCCCATGCACAGAAATGAAGACCCAACACAGCCAAAAATAAATAAATAAATAAATAAAATTTTTTTAAAAAGTAGAGTCATGCACCCCATTGTTCATTGCAGCACTATTTACAATAGCCAGGTCATGGAAGCAACTTAAGTGTCCATTGACAGATGAATGGATAAAGAAGTTGTGGTACATATATGCAATGGAATATTTATCAGCCATAAAAAGGAACGAAATTGGATCATTTGTAGAGACGTGGATGGAACTAGAGACTGTCATACCTAATAAAGTAAGTCAGAAAGGGAAAAACAAATATTGTATATTAATGCATATATGTGGAACCTAGAAAAATGGTACAGATGAACCAGTTGGCAGGGCAGAAATGGAGACACAGATGCAGAGAACAAACGTATGGACACCAAGGGGGGAAGGTGGCGGGGGTGGTGGTGGTTGTGGGGTGAATTGGGCGATTGGGATTGACATGTATACACCAATATGTATAAAATAGGTAACTAATAAGAACCTGCTGTATAAAAAAATAAATAAAATTAAATTTAAAAAAAAAGTTACCAAAAAAAAAAAAGATAAGGTGACCATATATGCATGGGTTTATCTCTGGGCTTTCTATCCTCTTCCATTGATCTATATTTCTGTCTTTGTGCCAGTACCATACTGTCTTGATTACTGTAGCTTTGTAGTTTAGTCTGAGGGTATTCATGTTTTAAAATAAAAGCTTTTATCTGAAAACCTATAGCTACCCATCCCTTGGAGGAGCAGAATTGCTCATAGAGAGAAGGAAAGAATATTTACAGATGAAGGCAGGAGGTGAAGCACTTCATGAAATATAGACTATATGACTGAGAAGGAGAAACGTGATTTCTGTTAAATTTATTAAAGGTGCATTGTGGGAAATTTGTGATTTTTGGTGCAAAATTATCTATAATGGTACTTTAATGAGTTTGAATAATGTAAAATTTATATTTTACGATTAAAAATTGTTTTGTAAATATTTTTTTATTTGGAATCCATGAATGGTTTTAGATTGATACATAACTCCCTGAAATTGTACAGCAAGTTTAAATATGTGCAAATGAGCAGTTTCGGCAAGGTGGTGGGGAGAGGGTTCCTGTGGGTTTTATTAAATATTCTTAAATGTCTACAAGCTAAATTTACGACTATAGCATCTACATTGATATGTTACAGGAAAAGAGAAGGCTGGACAGTAGTCCTAGATGGGTAGATAGATAAACAGATGATAGATAAATAGATGACATAGATCACAGATAGATAAATAGATAGATAGACAGGTAGATAGATAGTCTATTGCATAATAGTTTCAGAAACTTGTTGACTCCTTCTAATGTGAATCTTCGAAATACATTGTTGGAAACTCTTAGTTGGAATGAAAATAGGTAATATAAACATTTAAAAGCCTCTAATTTATGGTCATTGAAGAGCATAATACATAGAAATTTTACACTGGGACTTCAACTCTACCTTGCACCTTGTGCTTGGCATAAAACTAGCTTAGATCTTTGGGATGATGTTTGGGGTTTTCCTGTGGCTACCATGCAGCAATGTGGTCAAACTCAGCTATCTGAGGTGCATAAATCAGCAGAGTAACCTGTGATGCCTTCTCAGACAAAGTCACCTCTTCAAGGACCAAGGCTCAATTAAATTTCCTTTGCATTTTGGTGACATCTGTACTTTTCATTGTTGGGAAATCTGTTGTCATTGTTTAGAAAGCTATCTTTCAGGTTTCACATAATCAAAACCTACAGGTAGCAAAAATTTAAATAAGCATGAGACATAGGTCTGATTCCTCAAGGCACTGGCCTCTTGAAGCAAATAACCAATGAGAAGAGACTTAATCCTCTTTTAAAATCAGTTTTTTTTGTTTTTAACTTGATTAACAGCTTTATTGAGATATAATGCACATTTGTTGCTTTTCCCCTGAGTTTCTTTTCCCTTTTATTAGCTGTAAAAAATTGTGCGTATGTGTGTGTGTGTGCATATGTACATGTGCATCTGTATGTGTTTGTGTGTGGTATTTAAAAATAAAGCAAATTGACTTTTAAGAAGAACAGTTAATAAAACCCTTGGGTTGTAATATAGGAGGGAGTAAGATTAATTGGGTGCAGCAGAAAAAAGTGGTATGTTTTCAAAGTTTCTAATTGACATATTGATTTTATTGGTTACCTTTTTTTCTTCTTAATTCTTGCACTAACTCTGACAATTGCTATTGCCCTGACATTTTATAATTTAGACAATAAGACTTAGAGTGGAATTGATGTCTTTGTAAGGAACATATAGCAAGATTAGATACTTGACAGAGTCTAATGTTTCATGTTGGTTGGCAACAGCCTTTCCCTGCATTCCTGTAAGACTCCCAGCTTATATGTTGTCTATTATTGGGGAGGACAGTAAACCTATTTAGACACCTCCACATGCTTGTCCACTTGTGAATTATTTCAGTTTTTCATTTGTGCAACCGATATTAATCGACTGTCTCCTCTATGTAATGACTTACCTATGCGTGATGTTACGGGGGTTACAAAATTAATAAGAAATAACGCCTGCCTTTAAGGAGGGACTTGCAAATAACCAAAGTACAGGGAAGACTGTGGATCATACTATAACAGACTGGTAAGCAGAATGCTATGGGAACACAGAGGGAGCAACTTAAATTGAGAGGTCATAGAAGACTACATGTAAAGGAAGCATTTTATCATGACTTTGAAAGACAGATAGGATTTTGATAGGCAGAGAAGGGTAAAGGGTGCTAGGACTTCCAACTTGACAAAAACACTGATTTACTGAGTGCTTTCTGTGTGCAAGACACTGGGCTAAATGGATTTTTTTCCTATGAGCCAAGTTCTTTTCTTGTCCCAGCAATACAGAGAAAGAAATGGAAGCCTTTAGAGGTTCATTTTGCTTTCAGGCCAAAAGGGAGTGCAGGTAGCAGAACCACTGCCATATTTGCTAAGCTGAAAGATCATAATTTTCTTCTTCATCATCATGTCTAGCACAGTGGTTGGCAAACTTTTTATTAAAGGGCCAGATAATAAATACCTTAGACTTTTCACATTTACACAATCTCTGTCACACTCACCTCTGCCATTGTAACTCGAAAGTAACTATAGACCATACATAAATGAATTGACATGGTTGTGTTCCAATAACACTATTTATGGACACTGAAAATGGAATTTTATGTAATTTTCACATCTCATGAAATATTCTTTTTTTGATTTTGCATAACCTTTAAAAGTGTTCAAACCATTCTTTGCTCATGGCTCTACAGCATCAGGTGGTGGGTTGGGTTTGTCCTGCAGGACATAGTTTGCTGACCCCTGATGGCTCATAACAGGAGCTTAATAAATACTTATCATGGAAAATAATGAATGGAAGATGAAACACCCTGCTCCTGGGTGCATCACACAGCTCCTGGGTCCTCCATTTGACTCCCAGTCTCCGTAAACGGCACTGCCAGCAATTCTGGACTCTGCAACTTGAGTGGCCAGTGACCCTGTACTCCAACACTGAGGCATATAATTTTGGTCACTACTACACTTTATACAGATGCATCTGTTGAAAAATAACAGGTCAAGAAATCAGCTGAGATAGTGCTTTGATTCTGTTATTGAACCAAGAAATATGTCCAGGCCTGCTCTCGAAGTGAGCAAAGATATGCTATACCTTAAGTCATCTTGTTTATCCATCTTTAAAGAGCAAGAGCTTTTTTGTGTTATCTCCTTTAAGAACTATTGAGTTATCTTTAGTGGTCTCCTTTTGATTAAAAAATATGAAAAAAAAGCCCTGAAGTTGGATGTAAGTCTGATGATATTCCTAGAGAGCACTGATGAAATCCAACATACTTGAATATACATAGCAAGATCCAGTACACCTGAATATCTTTGAAGCAGACCAGTACTCTTATAGAGACAAAGACAAAACTGTTGGCATCAGAAAGTGGATCCCAGGGACATTTTAAGTTTTATTAGACATTTTGCTGTAAGTTCCTCAGATTGGACTTCTGGAATTCTATCCTTGTTGGTCTAAAAGTAGAGTCTTAATAACCACTAGTATATTAGAACTTTTCATATAAGATGTCTGATTTCAAAGTCTCTATAATTATGAAGATTCCACTTAATATAGTGTAAAGAACTGCCTTGGCAACTTATCTATTCTCCTTTTTCATTATATTCTACCTCTGGAAAGTGGAGTAATAATAGCTGCTTCTTTGGGTTGATGCATGGATTAAATGAGATAACAAATCATTTGAATTATTTTAATTACCCTCTTTTAGGAATTTTTGTTTTGCTTTTTATCCATGACAATTAAAAATAGAATTCAAGTATTCCAGTTCCCTGCTATGTTTATTGTGAATACAAGTTTTTCCTTTTAGTTCCTTTTGGATTTCACACTGAATGTGAACCAATCATTTCCTATCTTTGTTCTGACAACACTTGTCAAAAAATACGATGTACCCAGCCAATTGTATTCTATGGCTTTTAAGAAAAAGCATCCTTGAAAAACATTTTATTGATGGGGTGAATGAACACAAACTATTAGATCAGTTTAGTTACTGTGTGCTAGAAGAACATTTATTTATTCTTCAGATTTCTGATTATCGTATATAGTTATGATGATTTATGAAAACAAACCTGAATATCTTATGCCAAATTCTTAGCAAAAGCGTAACTCAAAATGAGATATTAGTTTACATGATGGAAGGATTGATTCCTTTGATTTTCCCCAAGAGAAAAGAGTGTTTCAGTCTTTAAAGATGGAATATAACACAGTGTTAGCTTCTCTTTAGTCTCAGTAAGGAGAGTTTGCTGTAATTCTACAGAGCTGAGCTCTAAAGCTCATTTCCACTGTGCATATTGATGCTTATAGCTTAAGATGGTTTTGTATCAAAGAAGGATTGGAATAGTATGCTTTGTTAGATGACAGAAGAGTTACAGAGGACATCTTTAGACTCATATGTTTCTCCATTAGACCCTAAAATCAACAGACTGCTGAGCAAGGTCTTACTTGAATTTTTATATATCATATCATTTATATATGAATTTATATATATCAGAAATTTATTTCTTCTGATTTGAATTTTAAAACTCAATTTGTTTTTCTTCAATTCAGAGAATTCCACGGCAGAGCCAATATATTGTTTAAATCAGTGCTTCTTAACTTGGTTGTATCTGAGAATTCCATAGACAGTTAAAAGTAAAAAGAAAGGTCATCCCTGGACTCATATGCATATTTAATTGGTTTGGAGTGTGGCCCAGACATAGGTTTTCTTTTTTCTCTTTTTCCTTTTTTTTTTTTTTCTTATTTTTTTTAAAGCAATACCAGAATACTTTAACATGTAGTTTTGGTTAAAATACAGTGATATAAATCAGCACTTCTCAAATTTTAATGTTCATCTAAGCCACTTAGGGGTCTTCTAAAAAGTCAAACTGACCCTTCTGTAGGTCTGGGGTGGGACATTGATGGGGCCAACATTGCTGATCTAAGCATCACATTTTCAATAAGAAAGATCTAAATTAAGGTCTGAATTTGTTAGGAAATTTTTTATCTATGAATGCCTTGACTAAACTACTGTCTATGATGTAATGATCTTTGGCTTCATTAGATACTCAAAATGATCTCATACGTCACCTGTCAAAAAATTACCACTCTTACGGTCACATTGCTTAATTCAATCCTACATTTATTGCTCTCTCTTTCGCCAGGATTGCAGGGAATGTACAGAGTAGAAAAATACAAATCTTACACTTAAGTAGGTCAAAGAGGAGTGAAGGGCTGATGCTAATGACCATAATTTAAAGTGCAAAGCATTACACTTTGAGACACTTTCCAGGTTTTGAAAATTCTTGAAGTCTAAAGTCCTTTTTTTTCTTTCTTTTCTGTAAAGGATGTACGTGTGTATGGGGTGGGGGATGTAGGTCTTAGGAATTTTAATCTAGTTTGTTGATGGGCATGTCTAGAGTACCTAGAACAGTGGTTGACTAAAACCTCTTGAAAAATGTGAGTGGAATGAATGGTTGCCACCTAGTATTTCAGAACAGTGACTTTTGAAGCAGGCAGTGTGACAGATGCCATAGTAAAGGTAAAGAACCCTAACATACCATGTCACACCTGGGACAGTTTCTTTATGGGAAAGTAGAGAAGGAATGGAAGGATATGGGCAGAACAACTGTTATAGATCAGGCATTTCAAGACCATACAGAAGGATAGATGTAACACTTTGCCCATTTTATATATCAGGTTCATGTTATCAAGTCCCTGAATTTCAGTGGAAACAATGATTAAGAGGATAGTTTACTTCCAGACTGGGTGTTTGGAACACTTAGTCTTCTGTTGGAAACTTTGAGCCTACAGATGAGTAGAAAATCATGGGATTTTTGTGGAAAATTTATAAATTTCTCTTGGTCATTGATGAAAGTTCTCTAAATATATTACAAGATCTTTTCTTCCAATGTATTACCCTATTTAACCATAACCAGCTATTTCTCTGTTTTCGTTTTTGAAATGGTCAAAAGCAAGTGGTAGTACTCTCTAATGTACTTTTAGGATTTAATGAGGTTAATAAATTATAATAAACAAGACTTTGATTATTCCTCAGAAAATAAACGTCATTTTATGTTATTTTATAATATCTGATTATAGACTCTAATTATATAAAATTATCTAAGTATCTCCAGCCAGATCTAAATACTTTTGTGAAAACTTTTTGTAATAGTATAACTTTTAGTGCTTAAGACATGTTCAGTGGAAGTCATTGTGTTAATCACTTATTTTTGTCCTCAAAAAATGGTTTTAGAATCTCTTTCAAGAAATTAACAAAGTGATCAGCAGCTCACTTGCCAAGGGAATTAAGAGCAAAGGTTATGCCTCCCACTGCTGGCTTACTTGTACAAAACAAATGTCAGAGGCAGCACGTGGGGAACTGGTAATGGTTTAATTTACATGGATGGAGTCAGCACAAAATTAATAGCAGTCTGTCACCAAGGTTTGTTAGCTAATTGCTGGGTTTTCATGTTAAGCAAATGAGTGTGAATTTTAACAACACTGTTTAAGAGCCTCTTTGGGAGCCTGTTCTTTCTATTCCTCTTGGCATGCCTTAGGTTTCAAGCTGTTTTCTGAATATGTCTTCTAATTCTTCAGATATTAAGGTGGCAACCTAGGTTGTCTTTGGCATTCGACCCCCTACCTAATAAAATCAGCTAGTCACCTTCTCAGAAAAACAGGCCATAATGCAGAATTTCCAGGGGCACTGCTACTGTTTTCTTTCTTACACATCTGTTTTTCTGTAAAGGACAAATAATTCAGATTTTCCCACAGGCTGGAGGAGAAATGACTTACTGAGTTTTCTATAATATGACTCTACATAAAATTACTGTAGGTAGGGAGAATTCATTTTACTAATTTAAAGCCTAATCTATTTGTAAGGAGTGTGTTAAAAACATGTCTTATGATGTAAACAAAAGAGAGTCTTTTCTTTCTCTTACTGCCCCCTTTACATTTCATTCAGTGAGGAATAATTTTAATCTATTCCTAGATGTAACCTCCAGCAGGCCCATGGCATCTCTACAGCCCTACAGACACACTAAGTCAAAAACATTGTAGGTCCAGTAATTAGAATATAGCCCAAGGGATTAACCCACACTTTGAACTCGATTTATCAACAGTTAAACCCTTCCTTCTTAGAGTCTCTTAGTATCGCTTACTATCTAGCCGCTATATTAGCTCCACTGGGGTCAAGGTGTTTTGTGGAGGGGAGGGGAGCTGTAAACATATAGTACAGGTCTCCTTTGTCTCGTTTGTCTCAGCTTTGTAAACCCTGGGCCTTGGCAGATGTTAAAAGTTGAGGCCTTTGGGTAGACCAGGCTAATATAAAAGCTGTCTTTTTCTTTCATGACTGCTTTCATGAGGTCGTTAAGTATTCCCTGACAGATGCTCTCCCCTGCATTTCCCTTAACTGGCATCTCTATTGCAGGTGGTTCCTTTGTAGATCTTCCCTCAGCTCCTGTATACCCTGTGATGCAAGTTCAACCTCTTTGGGGTGAAAAGCCTCTCTCCTTGTACTCCAGTTTAGCCTATCCAAGATGACTCCTCCCCTCCCCTCCCCTCCTCTCCCCTCCTCTCCCCTCCCCTCCTCTCCTCTCCCTTCCCCTCCCCTCCCCTCCCCTTCCCTTTCTCTTCTCTTCTTTCTCTCTGTCTCTCTCTTTGGCACAGCTTAGATCTTAGTAAAATTTAACTTTCTTAGATGTGAGTCAGTCCCCGGTGCTCTGTGTCTTTCCACTGCTGAGAAGTAGCACTCCTTAACCCTTCCTCTATATGGGTGGGGAAAAGAGGACTTACAGCACAGCAGCATCTTTCTCTGGAAAAACCTGATAACCAGTTTTCTCCAAAATCCTACTTCTGACCCTCGGACCTCTGTTTAAATCTTGTTGTACCTAAGGGGGTCCAAGAGTAATAGAATATGTTCCTTTTCATAACCTATGTAAATTCTGCATATGGAGATTTGTGTAATACACAGAATGCATTCTGACAGCCACTGTATGTGTTTCTCAATTAAATCTGAGGCAGGAAGAATCCCAGTCAAATATGTTACATATTTAAACAAGTTGAGAATGGAGAGAATTCCATTTATTGTGGTTTCTTAACCATTGACTTGGCACTAATAATTAGACATAAAGACTTTTGTGGGAGATCAAAGATGTATAAAACATGGTTGTCTTCATGGGCACACAACCTAATTGGGAAATCCAGATATGTTCAGTATAGAAGAATTTGCCTCTGATATTATTGATCAAACTACCCTGATAAGGCATCTTGTAGTTTGGCAATGCATTTGGTTTGGCACTTGCCAAAGGAAAAGGGTAACTTGGTATGCATGGGAACATCTTGGCATGATGATTTGGGTTTGGCAATTGGTTATTGATCGTTAGCATGGGGATATTTCAAGAAATGAAAGATTGGGGTGGGGAAGAAAAAAAAATCAAAGAGTAAATTAACCTGGACTAGGTTACTGGTTATATAATAAACTTATGCTAAGTCTATATATTTTACTGCAATGTCTGTCTGAGGAAGAAAAAAATTCACAATGAAGGCAGTTAAGCATTAGAGACAAAACTAAGGGAGTATCACACACAATCTCTCCTACAAGATGGGCTAATGATTAAGAATTCTGGCATTGGACCCAAAGTCCTAGGTTTGAATCCCTGGCTTGATCATGAAATCCAACACCTCGGTTATTTTCATTGCTTTATCATATGCTTAGACAAGCTTTCTCTTTAACCATTACCTAAAGTTAAACTGTTTTCATTACTTTGTGACAAAGAAAGATTCATATATTTCTTATATCCTATATGGAAAGAAAGAATATTTATTGTGTTTTTCCTTTGAGGAAATATTTTTAAGCTACTCTCAATTTACAGATTTCCTTAGAGAAGAAAGTATAAACCATCCCCCCTCCATTTATAAATATTTCCTTGAATTTTTTTTTTACCTCTCATCCATAGAATGTGCGTATTCATATGTCGTATGTCAGGGACTTACTGCATTTTACCCGTGCACTTATAATTTCCTTGTTCCAATCTGATTACTCGTGGTTTTGTAATAACAGGATTGTGTTTACCTCACTCAATTTTTTTTTTTTTTTTTTGCGGTACGCGGGCCTCTCACTGTTGTGGCCTCTCCCGCTGCGGAGCACAGGCTCCGGACGCGCAGGCTCAGCGGCCATGGCTCACGGGCCCAGCCGCTCCGCGGCATGTGGGATCCTCCCGGACCGGGGCACGAGCCCGTGTCCCCTGCATCGGCAGGCGGACTCTCAACCACTGCGCCACCAGGGAAACCCACAATTCTTTTTTTTTTCCCTCTCTCCATTCTATGGATATGTTGGCAACTGCATTTTACATATAAAAAGTAAGTTGCTTTAAAGCCATTCAGCCATAGCCCCAACATCTATTTTCACTATAGTTCTTATTCATCACCCAAAATGATAAAAAAGAAAAAAAAATACAATGCAATTGTTAGCTTATTATGCAATATTTTCATTATACAGATTTCCCCTTTTCAATTTCTTCCCTGATGATAGACCAATATTTTTCTCTTCTGATTCTGTTTGGCAGTCATATTAATCAAGCTCAAGTCCATGACCTTGAAAAAGGGACTAAATAGAGGAATTGCCCTTGGGTGTAATGAATTGACACAAGAAAAGCCAGTCTGGTTGGATCTTAAATGCAACAAAGTAATTTGCTTGGAATCTTGAGAGAATGATTTTGTATCCTTTATTAGAATGTATTCAGCTGAGTAACTGCAGTTACATAAGTAATACTATTCTAAGACTGCTTACTGTTCTAAGGAAGACTGCTTACAAGGTAGTATATTCTTGCTTAATTGTGAAAAAATTCCCTAGTCAGGTGAGTAGAACATTTGGTTAACCCAACCAACCGGCAAAATCAGCACCAACAATTTCTACATTATATAGATGAACTACATGTAATTATCATTGCACCAAAGGTGGAAGCCAAAATGGGTCTGATGCAAAGAATATGGAGAAAGCCATCTACTGAGAAGAAAACTTTAAAAATCAAAATCCTAGGATAACATGGGATAAGGATTTAAACAAAATTACTCAAAACTCAAATTAGTATGCATCATTTTTAAAGTAAAGAAACATGAATATGTATGCATATCCTAGTTTCTTTACAAAATATATATTAACAAGTCTTTCAGCTATAGGTTTGTGTGTGTGTATGTAAGTAAATGCAATGCGAAATTTGAATAGAGAGTAGAAATCAGTGAGGATAAATTATTGTAAAAATATCAAAGGCTTTCTCCTCCTTACATATAATCTCTCTTTAAAAGAAAAAAATGAACAATGTATATTTGGTTAGATTGTTGAAAGTTTCAATTATTTAACTCTTATAAAATTACCTAAATTTATAAATCAAAAGCTGAAAACCAAAGGAAAGACTCAGTCGCATGGAAAGTAAGACTCTGCCTCACTGTAGTTAGTTGGATACCATTATGATAGAAGACAGCACAAGGACCAGCTAACGGGGTTCACTATTCTCTGGTCTGAACTTGAATATTTATGACAATGAATTCATCATCTGACATAGCACAACCAGACAAGCCAAACAGTGACATGCAATTTCTCTCCCAACCAGAACTCGAGTCAGAAAGGTCTATAAATCTCATTAAATGGGCTGTTTTACCTCCTTGTAGAATAACAAACTAGTCTACCAGGTGGATGTACTCATTAGATGCCCTATAACCTCAGGAAGAACATTAATGGCCACTAGAGAGGTTCCATAGGTTTAATACACACCTCTCTAGGAAAAAATATATGTGCTTGGGTGTGTTTAGATTAAATGTAATTAAATTCTCTCTTTATGTTAAAAACTATCTGGGAGTCAGAAATGAGAAATAATATAACTTTGTTCTTGGCAAATACAATTTTTTTTTTTTTTTTTTTTTTGTGGTGTGCGGGCTTTCCTCTGTTGTGGCCTCCCCCGTTGTGGAGCACAGGCTCCGGACGCGCAGGCTCAGCGGCTATGGCTCACGGGCCCAGCCGCTCCGCGGCACGTGGGCTCCTCCCAGACCGGGGCGCGAACCCGGTTCCCCTGCATCGGCAGGCGGACGCGCAACCACTGCGCCACCAGGGAAGCCCTGCAAATACAATTTTTAATGATTGCTTTTAAACAACTAAATTAGGTTTGCCTTTGAAGATTCATCAGAGGTTGCAATAAAAAAAAAAAAAAGAAATAATAGTGGGAAGTCAAGTTGTGCCTATATTTGATATGTAAGACAGAAACTCACTTGAATCCAAGTGTTTTTTTAATCACATTAAATCACATTTAATCACATTAAGTGAGTTTAATTCATTGTAAAAATGTATGCTACGATATACACATCAACATTATGACTTTAGTGCATTGATAATTCCAACTTTCCTGGGTACCATTTTCAGAAACATTTTCTCTCCTCTGATCCTAATTTTAATATGTATACCTCACTCCAAGACCTATTTATTGGCTTTTTCTGGAAATATTATAAGTGGAAAAGTTCACAGTGTTCCTAATAATTTTAATTTTTTTATTACTTTAACAGTAACAGCAACCCTTTATTGAAGTCACACACAATGTGCCCAGCAGGTTGATAAATGCTCTGTTTGAAGTATTTCTTTTAATCCTTACTCTAACCTGGTATGGAAGTTTATTAACTTCCATTTCTCAGATGAGGAAACCAAGGCATCTCCAGATAAAGAGTTTTTTCCAAGGTCTTACAGTTGGTAAGTGGTGGAATCAAAATTCATTCCCTTCTCAGTGTGCCTCCTGAGTGTAAGTTGTTCTTACACTTCACATTAATACTTCTCTTCTATCCTAGGCTGTGGCCTGATATACATTACAGTAGGATGTTAGCAAAAATTGTGTAATGTTACTTAATATTCCAAATATTAGGTATATTGTTGAAACCAAATCATAAGAAATTATTCAATCGAAACCAAATCATTAGAAAGTATTCACGGGCTTCCCTGGTGGCGCAGTGGTTGCGAGTCCACCTGCCGATGCAGGGGACACGGGTTCATGCCCCAGTCCGGAAGGATCCCACCTGCCGCGGAGCGGCTGGGCCCGTGAGCCATGGCCGCTGAGCCTGCGCGTCCGGAGCCTGTGCTCCGCAACGGGAGAGGCCACAACAGTGAGAGGCCCGCGTACCACAAAAAAAAAAAAAAACAAAAAAAAACAACAAAAAAAGAAAGTATTCACTTGTTTACTTGTTATAACTTCTTTTGAGTGAATTGTTAAACTTTTCATAGTGCAAACCGTTAGAGAAGTTTAAGTCCATATTTAAATGTAAACAATATCTTCTTAATATCTTCCAACTCAGTCTTTTAATGTTTACACAGTTAGCTCAAGATTCTTGACTTTTGCCTGTGGTGGAATCAGATAGTTTGAGTTCAAAGGTAAATTACAGATTATTGCTAGTCCAGTATCACATTTAATGCAGTTATCCTCTGTACTTTTCCTAAATAGCTTCTGTGATTATCTTAAGTGATCAATTTATCAAATATCCTATACTGTCTGTCACTGTGCTAAAACTAGCAGTAACACATGCATGTAATTGAATACCTGTTATTTCTTTTACAAAAGTGCTTTGTAATACTAAGGTGATACTAGATATAGCTGTTTTAAACAGTTGTAAATGAATAACAAATATGTTGACAGTAATACATGATTCTTTCCCTTTATAAAGTGAATAATTTTCATAGCTGAAGTCCTTCTTTGAGAAAAATTTCCTGCCTTTTTTATTCTGGGAATCTCAAGAAAACTTTAAACTTTCTCTGGATTAATATGAAATGGCAGGGTTCAATATATAGTTTAAATAACACCATCTTCTCTTCCAAACTCAGGCTTTAGCCACACCCAACCTTTTTTTTTTTAATTATTTTTATTAATTCCTGTATTGACTCTAGTTTGTGTTTCTGGACACATCTTACAGAAAATCAATAGAATATCGTAATTTCTCAAAGTCTTGGTTTCTTACCTTTGACTAAAGCTAAATTAAGTAATTCCTTTTCCTTTCCATCTTTCCACCCTTCTTTCTTCCTTTTTTTCCTCCCCCATTGCCACATTTTTATTAAACTAAAGTAATACATATTGCTCTTGCCAGGATTCATGATTTGTCAATATTGTCTTATTTCCTCTTTCCCTTTTGTTCCATATGATTAGTTCCACATCTGGGAGCAAAGTCCAGGATCAACAAAATGGTCTGTCTGCTCTAAAAATATTAACCCCTTTTGGAGGTTAAGAGTAGGTGATCGAGCACTTTTGTAAAGTATACAATTGGGAGGAAGGTGTTAGGTTCCAAGAGCTCTGGGAATTCAGACCATATCTTTTTATCCAAAGTCAGGTTATATTTCTCCTTCAGTGCAAAAGTAAGGAGATCAGATGATTTTTTGATATATTTTACATGCCATTGGTCAGAAATTATTTATGAGTTTATTGATCAATTCATAAATACATTTTCAAGGGAATGGATTTTATACTACTAAAGTATTTACTAAATAACTAACTTGTCAATAAGATTTAGTTCCTTTTTTTTGCTTTCCTTGGCATTAAGAACAAATCAGTTCCTTGAGTGTATAATGAGAGCAATGTTAGAAAGGCAATAATATGAAAATCACACTTGATGTAATGCTTTTTATTATCATTAGTCTTTCTTGTGTTCTTTTTCTTTTCAATTTCATTGAGATATGTGTCTCATGTGAATTAAGTAGTAGTTTTCAGAATATTTCTCCTGACTATCCACTCACAATTTTTTACCATGGCAGACATTGATCAAATTAAGATGATTATTGTATTACTTAGAGACAACTAATTATTTCTGAAATTGGCAGTAAAAAGCACCTGGACAGAGCCATTGATTCTAGTTAGAGGCAACCAACCTAGGTACATATATTTTTATTCCCCCTGTCGCTCTAGGGTTAGAAATACCATATTCTTTATTAAGAGCCTATGTGTTTCCTCATCCTATTGATGAAGAATTTCTTCCTTGATTCCATTTAAAATATCTCTGATTTGCTTATTTTTGGATATAGCGAATATTTGGTTATAATTCCCATTATAAAATATATAATTTCATGATTTTGAAGATAAACATCTTTTTAACTGTTTTCTCCATAGATTAAACTTGATCTCTCTTAAGCATAACTTCATAGGGACAATGTGCTGTTGTTAAATTGTCTTTATTTTTTCCATTTAGAAGACAACATACATGTCATAGGTTGATATTTGTGGTGGTGAACAAATTATATTTAAGGAACTCTACCAAGGGGAGATAAGTCTAAGATGTAATTACTGATTACAGTGGTAAATAATTCTTTTTTTTTTTTAACTCATGAAGACAGAAATCCAAAACATTTAGTGATGACCTAATGTGTGTCTGCTATTGTGCCAGATATAGAGAATATAAAAATGAACCACGGTGGTCTCTGGCTTTACGTAACTCCCAGTCTTTGTTAAAAGGAATCAAGAAAAATAATTAAATGTGTTATTGCTATCTTGTTCACCAAGGTATTACCAGTTCTTATATGAATACCTAGGACAGACTAGGTCCTAAATAGTTATATATGCTTTATATTTGCTCAAATCTTAAATGTAAAACTCCTGTGTAAAGACCAATCAGATATATGGAACCTATCCATCACTCCAGAAGTTTTCCTAGTGCCCCTTCACAAACTCCCCACCAAAAATTAACTACCATTCTGACTGTTATCACAAAAATTACTCTTGCTTGTTCTTGAACTTCATATGAATAGGATCATACTATATGTGCTCATTTGTATCTCTCTTTTTTCATTCAAATTAATGTTTCTGAGATTCATCATGTTTTGTGTTTGTTTTTATTTTTTAATTTGTTTTAAGATTTTATTTTTTAAAGCAGCTTAAGATTTACAGTAAAATTGAAAGGAAGGTATGAAGATTTCCCATATAAATCAGTTTGTTTATCTCTGGCTAATTCATTTTATTACTATGTAGTATTCCTTTGTATGAATATATCACAATTTGTTTATCCATTCTCCTGATGATGGACATTTGGGTTACTTCCAGTTTGGGGATATTGTGAGTAAAGCTGCTATGCACATTCTAGTCATGGTTTCTTGGTGGGCATGTATAGTCATTTGTCTTCGGAATTTGCATAGCAATAGAATTTCTGGGTCATTGGTTGGTATATGTTTAGTTTTAGTAGATAGTGTCAGATATAATTGCAAAGTTGTTGAATAAGTTGATACTCCTATGTTACAGTCAAATTTAGGGATGTAATAGTACAATAGATTTAAAGGCAATATACAACATGCTTATTAAGAAACACAACTTATTCTCCAGCAGAATCAGGGTAGACAGTACCAGACAGTAAAATCAATGACAGTATTTGCATGGAGCACTCACTGCTCTAAGAAAGAGGGAGAAAAAAGGTGAGAGAGTAGATTTCAGGTGCTCTCATCACACAGAAAACTATGTGACTAGATATGTTAATTAGTTTGACTGTAGTTATCATTTCACTATATATATGTCAAATCATCATGTTGTATACTTTAAATACATATAATTTTTTAAGGATGAGTAGCTCTTTCTAGGAGAATCTTGTGCTAAGTTGTATGAATTGTATGTTCCTGGAATATTTATTTGGTCAGCAGCAAATGTGTGCTGTGGAGAGACAAAAGAGTTTCCTGAGAGAAGGACAAAATATGTCAATTTTTATTCCAATAGCTTTACATTATTGGCTCAGATTCAGCTTAGGACCTTTAATTTCCTTTACTGAAAACCCACTATCATAAGCAATGACACGTTTTCACCTAGAAGAAGTAACATCTCCTGCTTTTGCTCTTTCTGGATGCCAGTATCTTGAGACCTGTAATTAAGTATGGTACACCTGATTTCTGCATCTAAGAGAATTCTTTCTCTACAGAAGTACCTATGGTTTTTGGCTCTTGTGGATTTTATTTTCTATGTTTGACTTTAAATGAACAAGCATCCAAGTTTTATCATTCTTTTGTAGCCCACCATAAATTTTAAAACCTTCAAAATATATTTATTTGTCTCATAATTTATTGAATTGTTTACAGCATAAAGAAAACATCCATCTTACACTGCGCTTAAGTTCTCTAGGAAAAGAAGGTTGTAGATATAATCCCCTTTTTTTTTTTTTTTTTTTTTTTTTTTTGCGGTACGCGGGCCTCTCACTG
>NC_041214.2:84057799-84065758 GCF_002837175.3 Physeter macrocephalus | reverse complement strand
GTGGGATCTTCCCGGACCGGGGCACGAACCCGTGTCCCCTGCATCGGCAGGCGGACTCTCAACCACTGCGCCACCCCTCCCCTATTATTTTTGATACAGTTTCTAAAAAGCAATTTTCTGAATATATTATTATTATTATCACTGAATTAATGTTAGCAAGGTCAGAACATTATTCTCATTAATTAGGTGTATAAAGTATGATCAGAATTTTGAGGCAGAAAATAGACTTTATAATTTAACATATAATACTTTTAATATTATTTATTTATCAAAAATCACTTGTGCATTATTTTCTCTTGAGGATATTCTCTGATGACCAAGTATGAAGGTGCTCTATTTTGTTGTTGTTGTTGTTGTTTTGTCCTAAGTGTAACTTATATCAAAACCATCAAAATCATGACATTTTTTTTCTGTGTGCCTATTTAACAAGCTAATGTTAAATGTTATAATACAGCCCACAATCAAAAGTATATTCCTAGGAAATTTTTCCCCTGCCCAAATGTGGCATATGCAAGGCCACAGCATCAAATTTAAAAGGTTATCAGAATAAAAAAAATAGAAAGGCACATTTTGGCATACCCTAAAAAGTTAGGGTATGTGTCAGATTTAATATAAGTCCAGATTTAATATAAATGTTATTTGACTTCTCAGTGTTTCAGATTATCCACACGAGTGCACACTTCAAGTACTAAGAAGACTGGAAAATGGAGTAGATATACGAATCAATAATAACATTGATTTAAAAATACATTTTTAAATATTAGAGCAATTACCTCCATGTCTAAAACATTCTCCTGTTCTGACTAGACTCCAAACTTTCATTGGCTGGATGCTTTCTGTATTACAGCAAAGGTGATGATGCCATTTAATGGCTTCTGATGCAAACTGCTTGAAAGGAGCCCAAAATTGCTTTTGGTCAGTGTCACATACAAGTGGATAGAATGTGAGTTATAATGATTGCCTCATTTTCAGATAGCACTGAGAAGGTCACCCCATATACCTGTCCTGTTTTTGTAATAATAGTGCCCTTAGAAAAAGAGAGAAGTTTGTTCTTTCCATTCTGAAGATACTATGTGTGGGACTAGTCTCAACTCATCAAAAGAATCAGAGCAAATAATGCCTTTTCAAGCACCACATAAAATAATCTATGTTCCCTAGCAAGGAAAGCTGGAGTTTTCAGGAAGTCATTCAGGAGAACCAGATTCTATGTGTTGAAAAAAATTTCCTCTGTTCCAAAGGTCCCTATGTTGCATATCTAAAGATAATATGCCCGACCTTACCCACTGTTCATGAAGTGTAGAGAAGTCCATTTAGTGCATTACTATATTTTAAATATTCTGGAAGGGCTGAGTCAGGAAACTGTACCACAGATTTGGCTCACAGCAATTATTTGAGCAAACAGTCTTTTCTCACATATATTTATCGAGTTTATTGAGTACCTGCTGCATACACTGTTGTATGTAAGTATAATTACAGGCAAGTTTTAAAAACAGAATACTTGATTCACACCAGAGTTTTCTATGATAGTATTTTATTAGTTCAGCTGGCAACTAATGAACATTCACTTTGTGAAGACTCTGCTAAGGGCCATGAAGGTTATTTCACATACCCTCTCGCAAGGAGCTTATGATTATAATTACAATAATACAGTGTACTGCATTTATATAGACTTTACAATAAAAAAGTGCCGCCACATTCATTATTTAATAATTAAACAGTTCCATTTTAGTCATGGTGGACTGATTTATCGTGAGTTGTGCAATTGATAACCAAGTCTCATGTTGAGTACAGAACGGCTACTAAAACTAAAGTATTGAAAATTCTTGACTAACCAATGAATAATCACCAATTGTAACGACAGGTAAAAAGTGGCACTAGTAAACATGATTCATCAACTAGGTAGGACTTGATGATAGTCCAATTTATTTACATTAGGCAATAATACTGTGCCCTCTAAAAAATTGCTATCTGAAGGTTTTATAATTACTATTAGCCCAGAAGACTATTAGAGAAAATTAAAGGGAAACTACTGGATAATTTTAAAAGCTTAATTATCTGAAATACTTAAGATAGCTTAAAGCCACGTTCCAGAGAATGTGATAAGTATATTCAGTGTTAATACTTGTGCAACACGAACAGTGATACTTCCTATATTCAGATAAATTGAGATGTCAGGCTAGGTGAAAGCAGTTGCATGGAGAACATGAAAACTTCCATATTGAGCCACGTCTATACATCTTAAAATAGCTTCAAAGAACACATTTGAGAATTGTCAAGGTTGTTCTCCATGACAGCGTTTCAAGTTCAGTGTATATCTTAAACATGTCTAGGTTTTTTTTTTTTTGTGTGTGTGTGTGGGGGGGGGGTGGTATGCGGGCCTCCCTCTGTTGCGGCCTCTCCCGTTGCGGAGCACAGGCTCCGGACGCTCAGGCTCATTGGCCATGGCTCACGGGCCCAGCCGCTCCGCGGCATGTGGGGTCCTCCCAGACCGGGGCGCGAACCCGGTTCCCCTGCATCGGCAGGCGGACGCGCAACCAGTGCGCCACCAGGGAAGCCCCATGTCTAGGTTTTTAAAGGCTCTTTATTAGTTTCCCATTTGTGATTTTTATTTCAACCCATTTTGAACCTGTATATCATACCTAATAGTTGGGTGAAATTTTTCCTCTAGGAAATTGATAATTCAGCTACATTGATACCAGATAGTAGTATGCAACAGAAAAAAAATGCTCAGCCATTTATCCCTCTCAGAATTTTCGTGACTGATCATAGAATATAAAAAGAGACAGTCTAGAAGGGTCAAATAATTAAATGCATTAGGCAATGTATGGGTCTTAATAAATGATATCTTATGTATTAATGTATCATCTGTTTTACCCATGTAGCAGAAATTCTGCTTTCAGAAGCTAAACCTTTTCCATTTTTCAACATCCTTCATTATTCGTAAGGTCCTATTTAGGACCAAAATCCACCTCACTCATTCGGTCTTAATTTCTCCACTAAGCCACACAGAAGTTGTTGACTCTCTCTTCCCTAGGTCCTTTCCAGATTTAACATCTTCAGTTTTTTATACATTCCTCATTAAATATGGTAGAATCCATAAACATGTAATAGAAGCATTAACTAAAGTCTTCACCCTGAATTGTTTTGATCCTGCTACTGATTTCTAGGTGTGGATTTCAGAAAGCAGACATAGAGAATGGACTTGAGGACATGGGGAGGGGGAAGGGTAAGCTGGGACGAAGTGAGAGAGTGGCATGGACTTACTATATATACTAACAAATGTAAAATAGCTAGTGGGAAGCAGCCACATAGCACATTATACTCCAATAAAGATGTTAAAAAAAAAAAGGAGTTAAAAAAAAAAAAAAGAAAGCTGTCAGCAAAATATGTGCCATAATACAGACCCACATCGCTGGTATTCTCTCCATATGCTGTTTTGACAGAGTGAAAGTTGGCTGACCTTTAAATAGTATTTTATGCATGCTTGTGAGGTGAGCAGAGTCTATTGAGCCAAATCTGGTTGCATGCATGGATAACTACAAAATACAGTAACCTTTAAGCTCATAGCCTCTGAATGAATGTTTTTGTAGTCAGGTAGAAAGACAAAATTCCCTACCAATTTAATACTTTATAATGAAGAAACAGTTATTCAGTGCTGAAGTCTTTTGGGGATGCCAAATTAGTAAATCTGCTTGTTGAGGATTTGGTATTAGACTGAAAACGTGCCTACTGGATTGGGCAAGCAGTTCTTGTCAGCGTGTCTCAGCACACTCTCACCTCACCAAGCTTTTATCCTCAACATTCTGTTTTGTTTCTTGAAAGCTGCTTTAGGTTTTCTTATCACTTTAACATTTATATCAACTAGAACCAAGCCCTATATGGAAAACCCTGTCATGATATCTGAGAAGTGAGTTCTTAAAATCTTTAATCAAGGAGAGTATGTCTCCATCTACAAAATATTCAGACTTTCAGAACTCCATAGGAAGCACTACAGGATTCAGTATAATTTGTATTTACAATTATTATGCTTGGTGGTGAGTCCCTAAAGATCCACAATAGAAAAGAATTTGCTTCTTTTATATATTTGCTCTATACTATGTAGTTGTATTTGCTCCATTATGTTAAAGATGAATTATTTCCCTTGTACAGTTTTTAGTGGTTATTGATGTCACCTGTAGTGACAGTGATTCTATTGTTTTCCTTTTAATACTTTTGTAAACTCATGATGGTAATTATTATTCTATGAAGATAAATGATGATATTTATATTTTTAATTCTGAGTATTTACCTTGGATTGGAGCATGCTTTTTGAAGAACTGTCTTAAAACTAAAGCTATAATTTCTGGTAGATGTTTTGAAACTGTGTTTATGTTCTGAAGGTATTAAATAACATGGACTTTTCTAATGAGATGAGATTCATTAGAAAATTCTAGACTGGGAGTTCCAGAGACTTGGATATGAATTCTCCCAAAGTACCTAATGTTTTGGTTTTGGTGGCTATTGCCACAATCACTATACTTTCCTAAACCGATTTATTGGAAGTTGGTGAATAAAGTGGATATGAAGTGGAAATCGCCAACTGTGAAGTCAAAACTTCATTGGTCACACTAATCACATTTTTTACCATTATATGTATTAAGTCTTTTCATGTTTAAGCACCTCGAAACAAGGGGTTGGCTGTCATTCTAACTTTAGGGGGTCTGGGAGAGGTAGAATGTTCTCCAGTTTGTGAAGCCCTTTCTACAGCTTCAGTAATTGTTATTGTCTCACTCTTCCAGCCTCCCACTATACTTTTATTCATGACTACTATTCTAACACAGATCAAATTGCATAAATTCTACCATTTCCTGTTCTCCCTGTATGATTACCATGTGAATTCCTTAAGAGCAGGGACCATGTCTTTGCATCTTTCTGTTTCAGGACCTTTCATCCTACCTGGCATGTAATTGATACCCAATAAATGTTTGATGAATAAATAGTAAGTTGTGCTTAATCAAATGTGTAACTACTGCCTGCTTAAAAATTGGGGAGGATTCACACTTAGTGGAAAGGGAGGGGCATCACATAAGAGTCTTGGAATTAGAGTCTCCAAAAAGGGAAAGTGTTGATTCGTTTGGGAGATAGTGTCCTGTGTATGTGGAGAAAATAACCATTTGGTTCAGGGAAAACTCAGACTTGTGGTGCTCCGGATAAATAGAGTAAAACTGTTGGATTTATCTGGAAACATGATTTTTTTTTTTTTTAGCTTACAAATACATTTTATCTAGTTGGTGAATTCACAAATACAGAATCTGAGAATAATGACAACCGAGTGTGTCCAATGACACAGCAATTCCTCCTGACCCAAAGCATATGCCCGTTAAAACCACTTATGTACATGTTTCCAGCAACTTTTTTTTTTTATATAAAAGCCGAAAATTTGAACAACCCAATCTTTGAAATATTCATCCACATGTGAGTGGGTGAACAAACTGTGATATACTCATATAATGGAAAAACACTTGGCAATAAAAGGAACAGGCTTGGATGAATGTGGTGATTGAAATGAATCACAAAACAGTGTAGTGAGCTAAAGAAATTAAACACAAATGAATACACATTGTATGGTTTGATTTACATGGAACTCTTGAACAAGTAAAAAGAACCTATGTCAATTAACACCAGATCAGATGGGCTAGTGATTAGAGGAAACGGATTACAAGGGGGAAGTGACAAGTTGGGAGGTGACACATATTCTCTATCTTAATTTTGGGTGGTGACAGGGGTGCATACAGTCATCAAAAGTTATACAACCATGTCTTCAAAATGGAAACATTATAGGGTAGGTAAATTATACATCCATCAAATTTTAAAAATTAAACTAAAACCTGTAGCCAGAGAATAAAAGCACATTGCTTGCAAATAATACCAACAGCTGACATCTTGGCAGAAATGATGAAAACGAGAAGTCAGTGGAGTGAAATCTACAATGTTCTAAAGACAATAATGCTAATAGAGAATTCTACATCAGTAAATTAAAAAATCATTCAGAAATAAAGGGAAAGATACAATCCAAAGGAGGGGGAGCTTGGTTGTTGGTCTCCTCTGGGAATATTGCTCCATGGGTGCCCAGGAAGGAAGGGGGACCGTGTACCAGCAGACCCTCTGAAAACTTTGAGTATCTCCATGTCACTGTGATACACTTTCCCTGGTGTAGACACTCAAGCAGTGGTACAATCATTGCCAGACACCCTGGCCGTGGGGTCACAGAGTCTTCCTGTAGAAGCCTGGCCTCACCTGCCAGCCCTGGGTCTTAGGTCGGAACACCAGCTCAGGTCTGGAACCTGGAAGAAGGGTCATGCCCTTGTCAAACTGTGTCCTGTTACAAGGAGAACAGATTCTTATTGAACTCATGTAACTACATATATTTCCATGAAGAATAAGAATATTTACTAAGAGTTTCTGGAAGAATCAGGAAGGGAGAAAAATATAAATGTTTCAACTTTTGTTTATAAAAGTACACTTTACCAAATTGCTGTAACTTATAGACAACTTAACAGAAAGAAGAAAATGCATCCTCTAAATCAGGAAAACAAAACTAATATTAAAGAACCAGCAGGGTTTGAAATACACTCATAAAATTATAATCATCTTCATCAGTTCATTTAGCCTCTTGCAGTTAATTCTTGTATGGCTTGGTCTTGCATTAGCAGCTTTGTGAATCAATCAGTTTTCCATTACAGTTTTAGAAATTCTAACCCAGTTCCATGTTATGATCCTAAAGTTATCAGAAAACTGCATTCTACAGTCCTTGTCAGGGTTTTTTACCATGGTCACTTTGAAGAGGAAGCTTTTTTTTCCTGTAGTTGATTGTAAATTTGTTCAGAGAAGAATCAAGAGTAAAGCAGTAACTAACTTCTGTGATTTTTTTTGAAGTTTACAAGTAGATAACAAATCTCAAAGCCAAGTGCAAGACTAGGGTCTGATATTGTGTACACCATAGTTTCTCTTGAAGAATATGTTTTTAGAGCCGTCCCATTTCTATCAAAGATATTTACAATATTTTCCTAAGACACAGAATCCCTCTTCCTGGGCAGATTACACTAAAGAGAAGGAAAACATTTTATAATATTTTACTAAGAGTAAACCAATAACCTAAGAAATTTTCTGGCTTTAACGGAGAGAAAATTTAACTTTCGTTTTGTATCAGTACATTATTGAGCTCGTTTTAAAAATCCTTAAAAACAAATGTGTATAATTTTAGTGAGCTTTGACCTCATGACATAACATTTCTTTTCGACAAAACTTCTGCAGCTTTCTATACCCATTTAGATTTTGATCTTCTTTTCCCTTTCTTAATCTGGAACAACCAGTCACTTTATTTTACGAAAAAATTACTCTCTTTTTTCCTTAACAAAACACATCTTATATTTCTTGCATACTCTTCATATAAAAATAATCCCATTTTCTTGTCATATTTTGTATACAAAGTTGTTTCCCTTCATTATTTTGTAACATCTTTTTTGGAGTATAATTGCTTTACAATGGTTAGTTTCTGCTTTATAACAAAGTGAATCAGCTATACACATACATATATCCCCATATCTCCTCCCTCTTGCGTCTCCCTCCCACCCTCCCTAACCCACCCCTCTAGGTGGTCACAAAGCACCCAGCTGATCTCCCTGTGCTATGCGGCTGCTTCCCACTAGCTACCTATTTCACATTTGATAGTGTATATATGTCCATGCCACTCTCTCACTTTGTCCCAGTTTACCCTTCCCACTCCCTGTGTCCTCAGTCCATTCTCGGCGTCTGAATCTTCATTCCTGTCCTGCCCCTAGGTTCTTCGGAAACAATTTTTTTTTTTTTTAGATTCCATATATATATGTGTTAGTATATGATATTTGTTTTTCTCTTTCTGACTTACTTCACTCTGATGACTCTAGGTCCATCCACCTCACTACAAATAACTCAGTTTTG
>NC_041214.2:84045341-84056750 GCF_002837175.3 Physeter macrocephalus | reverse complement strand
TATTTTATTCTTTTTGTTGCAATGGTAAATGAGACTGTTCCTTAATTTCTCTTTCAAATTTTTCAACATTAGTGTATAGAAACGCAAGAGATTTCTGTGCATTGATTTTGTTTCCTGCTACTTTACCAAATTCATTGATTAGCTCTAGTAGTTTTCTGGTAGCATCTTTAGGACTCTCGATGTATAGTATCATGTCATCTGCAAACCGTGACAGCTTTACTTCTTTTTTTCCAGTTTGGATTCCTTTTATTTCTTCTTCTTCTCTGATTGCTGTGGCTAAAACTTCCAAAATTATGTTGAGTAATAGTGGTGAGAGTAAACAAAAGCTTTTTCTGCATCTATTGAGATGATCATATGGTTTTTCTCCTTCAATCTGTTAATGTGGTGTATTGAATTGATTGATTTGTGCACATTGAGGAATCCTTGCATTCCTGGGATAAACCCCACTTAATCATGGTGTATGCTCCTTTTAATGTGCTCTTGGACTCAGTTTGCTATTATTTTTTGTTGAGAATTTTTCATCTATGTTCATCAGTGATGTTGGCCTATAGTTTTCTTTCTTTGTGACATCTTTTTCTGGTTTGGGTATCAGGGTGATGGTGGCCTCATAGAATGAGTTTGGGAGTGTTCCTCCACTGCTATATTTTGGAAGAGTTTGAGAAGGTTATTGTTTATCTTCTCAAAGAACCAGCTTTTAGTTTTATTGATTTTTGCTATTTGGAAACATGAATTTTAATTAAAAAAATTATGAATCATCTTGTCTTGGATTCTGGATTTTAAAATCAGCATTTGTTTTGACTTCATTCAATCTTATTGTGCATATCTTCTTTCACATTTAACAAACCAAAGTTTTGCCAGTACTTTAAAATGATTTATTCCCTTTTGAAGAGGCAATATGTTCATTTAACCCAAAACCATAAGATATAAAACAGTATTCACTCAAAATCTTCATTCCACCTGTCTCGAGCCACTCTTTCCTATGGTCTACCAATGTTATCATTTTCTTATGTGTAAGTCAGAGGGTTTTTTTTTTTTCTTATGTAAGCAGATGTGCCGAATTACTCCATATTGTTAAAAATTAGACGCTCTTCACACTGTCACTCCACTTTGCTCTTTCCACTTAATTGTATTTCTTGGAGATTATTCTGTATCAGTGTACAGAAGTTTCTGTACTTTTAAAGTCTTGTGGTATTGCATCATAGACTTTGCCTTATGTGGTTTATCAATCTTATTTTGGGGAAGGTTTTCTTCATTTTTTTGCAATATAAACAATAATGTCTTCATTAAATATAAGTATTTGTGCACATTTTAAAGTATATCTGTAAATTCCTAGAAGTGAAATGGAAAGTGGAACATTTGTGTTTGCTAGATATTGCCAAATTGACCCCCATGGGTGTAGTACAGATTTATACTCCCTAAAGCAATATATGACACTGTCAACTTTTCTACAGCTTCACTAACACAGTGAACAATGTAACTTTTAAAATTTGATGGGTGAAAAAATGTTATTCATTGTAGTGCTAATTTTTACTTCACTTAGGACATTTGGCTTCTAGTATATTTTATGAGAATGGCTAAGAGCTGCTTAATTTTAATCTTTTGGGTCACCACTCTTTGCCCTTTTCTTATTTAGATCTTCACCTTTTACTTTTTGGGTTAAATTAACTCTTTATATATTAGGAAAATTAGCCCTTGAAAATGCTTTTTACTTTTCTTTTTAATTTTTGACTTAGTTTATGGTGTCTTTTGTAATACAAAAGTGCTTGCATTTTCATGAATACCAAGTATTTGACAGATTCAACAACATAAAGAAGTTAACATTTTATTAATCTTTTATAGCTTCCGAGATTTATAAAAATCACACTGAGAATGCCTTCCTTACTCCAATGTCATTTAAGTTCATTAAAAATGCCTAAAGTAAATCTATGGTTTAAAATTTTATACTTAAATCTGGTGTATTTAGAATTTATCCTGAGAAAAGTTTTTTCCAAAGAGCTGCCCAAATGTTTCAATACAATTTCATAAATAATTTATCTTTTCTCATTAATATTAAATGATTCCTTAGAAACACATTTTTACTTGTTTGGATTTCTGTACTTCTAACACTGTCTCATTGTTCTGTCTATTTGAGTCCCAGTACCACACTGATTTAATTATTGTAGGTTTCCATTATTTTTTTTTATTATCATGTTTATCTTTTCCTTCTCCCCTCCCAAATTAATCTTCTTTTTCATGACTGTCCTACATATTCCTTCTGACTTATTTTTCTATATGAATTATAGAATCAGTTTTTCAATTTTCTCAAATTTTCTGTTGTTTTTTTTCTTGTTATTTTATGAAAATTTATAATCAGTAAATTTTCACTAGATATTTTGTGTCTTTTTCACATGATCTCTTATAATGGAGGTTATTGGTGTACATAAAGGATAATGATTTCTGTATGTTCGTTTTATACTGAGCCGATTTATAAATTCTGTCATTGTTTTCAATAGTTGCTTGGTAACTCCCCCTTTCTTTTTCTTAAGTTATCACCTGCAAAACATCTTCTAAGTAAAAATACTAATTTTTTCTCCTTAATATTTTTTCTAAGATTTTTTTTCTCTTATCCAATTATATGGCCAAGTGTATGTAGGAGAGTGGAACAATGTTTAAATAAGAGGGGTCAAATAATTATTTTAGATGGTTAGAGTTTGACAACTTTCTGTCTTTCTTCTTTGGTAATCCAAGTATTAGATTTTCTATTTCTGTTAATTTGATTGTTCTATAGTATTATCAATTTTATCCATATTTCATATTCATTTGCAGAGTTTAATAAAATGGTCTCTTTTTTAGTCTTTTATTTTCTCTAACCAATTATTCCTTCCTTATCATTTGTTATATTAGGCATTTGAGCTTTTTCTCTTTATTTTTGATTGGGGTGGTTTAGTGGTTTCAGTTGGGGCAATTTTGACAACCCCCAGCCCAAGGGGACAATTGGCAATGTCCATAGACAGTTTGGGTTGCTAGAAAGAGGTGAGGGGAGTGGCTGCTGGCATCTAGTAAGTAGAGGCCAGGGATGCTGCTCAACATAATGCACAGAACAGCACCTACAACAAAGAATTATTTTCCCTGAGTGCCAAGGTGCCAAGAAATCCTGGCAGCTAAAAGTGTATTCATGTATTTATATAATTTTATTTTTCAAAGATTCTGCTTTTGTATGTATTTACTATTCCTACCATTTCCTTTCTAATTCATTAGCTTTCGTTTTGATTATTCTAATAGTCTTCCTTCTGCTTTTGTTAAGCTTTTACCTAATTTCCAAATATGGATGCTTAATTCATTTATCTTCCTTACTTGTTTCCTTACATAAATATTTAATGTGGTGACTTATTTCTTCGAGCAGTGTCTCAGCTATGTCCCAGAGGCTCTGATGTAGTGTATTTTCACTATGGTTTTAAGATATAGTGTAATTTGGGTATTGATCTCTTTTTTGACTGAAGATAACATAAGAGTACTTTAAAATGTCAGATATTGTTTTCCAGTTTCATTATTAATTTCTAGTTCTATCAATATGTGATCAGAGACTGTTGCCTTTGCTCTTTCTCCTGTTTTGATTTTATTCATGGTTTGTCTGTAACCACAGCAAATAAATTTTTATGAATGTTCTATGGCCACTAGTAAAAAAAGGTCTGTTTTGCGTTTTTATTTTGGTCTGCCTTAATTATTATGTGTTGAAGTTTATGAATGTTGCTATTCTCTTATTTGGTGCCTATATAATCTTAGCTCTTTAATCTACATAGTTTCATTAAACATCTATTTTATCACTTATAATCACAGTTCTTTGCCTTCTTTAAGAACATATTTTTTGGCTTGAATTCAACCTTGACCATTATTACAATAATGACTTTTGTTCTCCTTTTGTTTGCATTTGCTTGGTATATTTTTTACCATTGTTCTATCTCAAATTTACTAACGCACTTTGTTTTAGGTGCTTTTCTTCTGTATAGTACAGAGTGGGTTTTGCTGCTTACTGCCACTTGAAAGTATTTTTCTTTAATATGTGAGTTTAGCCTATATACATTTTATGCCTTAAAGGTTTTGTTTTCACGTGAATCAAGAGCCAGACACTGTGACAGGTGCTAGGGATACAACAGTGAGCAAAAGAGACCACCCTGCCCTCTGTTGCTGTTATTAGGGAATACATATTTAATATCAATTGTGTATTATTTCATGTTATGCTTTTCTCTCTTTAAAGCTTTTTGTACTCTGTTTTTGCTTACTGTGGGGTATGTGTGGATATGTATGTATTGCTTCTGACAATTGGAAAGTTGGTATTCTTGACACAGTAAAACTTTTATGTTCTAAATTCTCTCAATTCTCTATTTCTTGAAACAGTATTTGATTCTCCTCCATAACCAATGGTGGAATTAGTCTTTTTCCTCTTCTTTATATCTCCCCATCCTCCACTCCTCCACCTGATTTCAGTTAATTACATAATCTTTCTTAGTGTTTTACTTTGAGCTATTAAATACTTATATCCCATTACTTATTTTGAAGAATTAAAAATGTCTTTTAACCCTGGTTTTGAGTTGAGAAAATTACCATACTAATTCACTCTCCCACCCATGCTCAGGGTATGTAACATTTACATTCTCTCCTGTCACCTTAATCCTTGCATATGTTTAAATCTTTGTTCCACAGATAAGTAGATTCAACTCTCTGTACTTATCTTTTTACATAGTCTTTCCAAAAATATCTCTTTGCTGGATGAAATTCTTCCTCAAGAAGGACTCATGGGAACACTATCTCCTGAATTTTTGAATGTTTAAAACTGTTTTTTGTTAGTGTTTGTACTTGAACAATACTGTGGCTGGATATTAAATACTTAGATTATTTTTTTCTTCGCTTGAAGATTTTTGTGGGCATTGCTCCACTACTTTCTAGAATTGAATGTTGTTCTAGAGATCTCTAAGGTCAACTTTATTTTTCCCTTCTTATGATTGACTTGTTCCTATTTCCTTACATCTCCAAAGGATCCTCCTTTCTTTATCCTTGAGATTAGTTTCTTTAAAGGGATATACCTTAAAAAATAAAAGATATGTCCTTTTTGTGACCAAGAGCATAATGATAATATCATAAAATGAGAAATTATAAGTAATAAAAAAACAGAGATAAGGAGCCCTGAGAAATTGGAGGTAGAATTTTTTTCAGACAAAATATTGGGCTAAGTTTTTCATAAGACTTAAGCTGCACCTTGAAGGATTAGGACATGGGAAACTGGGAGGGAACAGGATTCTGGTTGATGGAAATGGAAAATTGTGTGATATAATCATTGTGCACTAGGCCATCTATTTTACTAGATTCCAAGAACCTTGAAGTCAGCAAATACTTCTGATAGGTCTTTTTATCCCTTGCAACTACTAGCAAAATCTTTTGCATATAATAGGAGCTAAGTTCGCATTTATTGTTGCATATAATCATCCTTAATTGTAGCAGGTAAACATATTTAAATTGGTTTTCAGAATAAGAAACAATTTTATCATCAGAAAATCATCTTAATTCAGTGAAAAGTCGGGATTCCTAAGTAGATGTAGGATATTAGGGAAAATCAGGCTAGTCATAGTACCCTTATGCTAACATTGATTTCACTTACTTTTTTGAATGACAATTATTTTCACTGCTGGGCTAGAAAAATCTGAAAAGCTTTCCAATATATGGTAATTAGATATAGTATTCATCACTCACTGTGCTTCTATTGAATAACAAACATGGAAAAATCAAGCATGAATGCACCTGTTTTCCCCTATTTCCTCTGAGCTTTTAGCACTCTAATGGATTTCCATAAGGGTAGGGGTTTAACTTGCACAAGGTCTATGAAAAATTTATGACAAGTTTCCTTGTTGAGTTCTGTTCTACCAACAAGGCCAGATCTTGAACTTCCATGAAAAGACTTTATTATTTCTGAGATCTCCACCCCTGCTCACTTATTGTCAAATACAACTCCCTCGCCTTTTATTTTACCCACTCCCTCTAAGCCCTCAGATATTCACTGGGGTTTTCCAACCTTAAACTTGGTTGTGATTTTAGTTCCACGGTCAGCAGGATTAACAGTCTGTCACACACTTGGAGAGCTCTTGCCAGAATCAGCTTCACATAATTAATAGTTTTGTCACAATTTGGCATTAAAGAACAAGCTGAGTTGCAGTAACTTCTCCCATCATCAATCTCTTCACTAAAATTCAGTGTAGGAGTTCAGGGATTAGTCCTTAGTTCCTTAGTTGGACAAACAAATTTATTGAAATCAGTAGTTCTAAGACAGTCAATGCAAACAAAATAAATCCATTAGCATGTTTATTTTCTTACCATTAATCTTGAATAGTGTTATAATGTATGAGTGCTATCATTTGTATATAAGCCAAATAGAGAATGGAAAAGAGCTAGCATTTTATTCATCACACACGTTTATTAGGCTCAATAGATATTTTTAGTCATGCATACTTTTGGATGCTCTATGTATGAAAGACATATGAAAGACAAATTTCTTTTGCAAGTACAAAGACTGGGAAAAGTTCTGCAGTGAGCGAGCTCCTTGGGATTGGAACTTTGATCTGCGTGACTCTAAAACCTCTGCTCTTTCCAGGACTCTGGGCTTCCTTCCCAACTTAGTATTGTTTGTAGGCAATTTACTTCCCATCAGACTTGGGAGAATTACATTAGCATAGGCTTGACTTGGCATGAGTCACAATAATCACCGTCCAAAGACTGCCTTTGATAGTGTTTTTCAGAAGGATTACATGTGGGGTGACCAGAGGAGTTCACTGAGTTCGAATAAACTCTGGAACTGTCAGGAACCTTTGGAGCTGCTGTAGGATAATAGAAAGAGCAAGATACTTGTAACAAAAGGACCTTGGATTCATTCCCAGCTCTACTCCCTTCAAGGAGGTAACTCACTTCATCCCCTGAGCCTCCATTTCCAATGCTGTCTACTGGCAGGGTTTTTATGCACATCAATAAGAAAATTAAAGTATTTCCATTTAATGAAACTTCTTTTTTCTTTTTTTTATTTTTTTCCCAGTCCTGCCATCTTATGACTCAGGTAACAAAACTAAGGTCTGGAGAAAAAAAGATCACTTCACCCCTGGAGATAGGGATCATTAGAGAAACAACGAGGGCTAATAGATTAATAGCTAAAATCATGCTCCATCCACTATCTTCATTGTTAGAGTGAAGGAGCAGCCATGCATCTTAAAGTCTGGGTTTCAAAGATCTGCCCTTGTGAATGGAATGTAACAGCAACAACGAAAAAGATGTATTTGATTTACTACTGAGTTCTAGAGATATTTTATGAGTATTTGTTGAGAATTAGTTATGTTTGAGGCATTGAGCAATGAAGTGCATCGAGAAGTCCATCAGAGGAATTAGCTCTGTATCATAAGCAGTAGGCAGTGCTGAGTTTGGTCTCTGTTTCCTGCTGGTCAGTTATTCTTATTGCATGAGCTGATTAATCTAGGCTTGCTATACGATTGTTTTCTAGTTTTACATACACCTCCTTTCACTGTAACAGCCCTACTTTAAATACATGAATATACAAACTTAAAGTGTTTATTTGGAGCTCTACACAGCACCTCATAACTCGTAACATCTTCTCTCAGTGCTATTGATGCTCTGTGACTCTTGATTTTTAAATATTAGCTTAGTGAAAAGGGGACCTGTAACCTGTCCAAATAGTCATTTTCAGATTTTCTATGCATTTCAAGGTTTATTCAGCATGACTTAACGCTACATCAATAATATATCAACAGCATTTTAAATAAAGAGAATTCAGGGGCTCTGCTGGTGGCGCAGTGGTTGAGAGTCCACCTGCCGATGCAGGGGACGCGGGTTCGTGGCCCGGTCCGGGAGGATCCCACATGCCGCGGAGCGGCTGGGCCCGTGAGCCATGGCTGCTTGGCCTGTGCGTCCGGGGCCTGTGCTCCGCAACGGGAGAGACCACATCAGTGAGAGGCCCGCGTACCGCAAAAAATAAAAATAAATAAAATAAAATAAAGAGAATTCAGAATTCTGTCAGAGATAATTGCCAAGGCCTGATAAAATGGTGTAGGTTTTTCTTTCACAGGTAAAATGAATCAAGGCTTTTATTCCAGGTGAACTTTCATTTTTTCACATTTAATCAAATTTAGCAATGTCTAGAGACTATATATCTAAACTATTTGATTCAGGTGCTTAAAGATTAAAAAGGTAAATGATTTTCTTAAGTAGGTCATCCTTAAAGTGTTTAGTTTTATTAAAGCTTTCATTTCTCATTTTGAAATTTGGAGACCATATCTACTATCTTTATTTTTCAACTCTATTTCCACAACCTGAGAGGTCATCTTTCCTGATACGCTGCATTAATCTTACTTGTCATTCCTTGCATTTCAGGGCTTCCTCTTGTCCATTTTAAAATTATACGTGAGGCTTTTACCCTTATGAGTGTAAAAAAATAAAGAGGTTAAAAGGAAGAATGCTTTTTATTCCATCTGAAATTTCAGGTCAGTCTGACATAGGATCTCATCAAAATTAACTATGGGAGTTCAAGAATATTAAATAATAACCTTTTGTTTTTTCTATTCTGAGAATCTCCAAGTGCACTGAAATTATTGTTACTGAGAGTTTCTTACTATTAGCTCTGCATCAAAGACATATTTTCTCTCTAATTCTTGCCAGATTATAATATTATCATTATTTCTCAAGGTATATTTTACATATTTGTTTGATATGCAATGAACTAAGTATTTGAAGGCAATCCCTGCCCTCCAATAATATGAAGTCTAAAATATGTCAGAGTGATACAAAAAACATAAATCAAAATAACCCCCTATAAATCAACATACTCTTGATTTGTAGAGGATGCTTAACTAGAATATGAAGGATAACAGCAAATATGTGTCTCCGTAAGTGGCCATGGATTCACCTAAGTTTCACATCACATAAGTGGGATAGCCACACATTCCTAAAATTGGACAATGAGCTTGTTAAAATGTATATTCTGATTAAGTAAGTCTGGAATGGGGTCTGAGATTCTTCAGTTCTGTTCCTACGGATGTTGATACTGCTGCACTGTTTATGTAGGAAGGTATTAGATAATAAGCTATGCCATGTGCACAGCACTTGAAAGTTTACAACATTCTTTCTCACATAATGTATCATGTAATTTTTACAATTACATAGCATGTAAAAGGAGATATATTTGTTTTACAGATGAGAGAACTAACGTGAATGTGACTTTTTTCAGGCTTTTCCAGTGTGGGAACTGCTAGTCAGTAAATATTGTACAAGAACTCTATTCTTCAGACTTCCTGAACAGATCTCTTTCATTTATATAATGTTCTAAAGCTCTATGAGAATAATATGCCTTAGTTTATATACCTTGATCATTCAAATTGTTTATAGCAGCAATTTTTGTGTTTTTATAGGATTTTATATTAACCTCATTTTATGCTATTAAAATTGATTTTCTCAGTCTGCAGGATGTTACTAATTTTCAAATTGTTGCATTGTATTATTTAGTAGTAAGTGATAGTTGGCCTCTGACCTGGTAACACTATTCTAAAAACAATTTTAGAGTGTCTAAGAAATCAAAATCTGTAATTATCAGGACATACAGGATTGTCTAATAAGCAGTTAGGAGGGTAGAAAAACATTGGAGCCAAAACATCTGCATACAAATTTTAGCTCTCCCATGTCCTGTGTGAATGAGGTCAGTCAGTTACAAAAGCAAATGTGAAGGATTCCCTACCCACAACTGGAAGAAGATATCGTTTTTCTTTTTCTCACTGATTCTTATTCTAGATAGTAAAACATTATACCAATACAGCTTGGTAAGGTAGAAAGACATTTTAGCATTCAAATCTTAATCTTCCATCAATTAATTATGTGTGCTTAACCCTCCAGTGCTCAGTTATTGGTAATTTCATTAATTTAGATTCATAAAATTTATTGTGCTTCAACTGAGTGCCCAATGCTAGACCCCTTATTGTTGGTACGGGGATGTCCTTCCTCTCAGAGAGCTCCTAGTGGTGGGGTGGGGAATCTCACAATACCGTAAGCTCTAGATAGCCTGAAAGTTTTTGATCCACTGTAACGAGGATTATGCTACCTATGTAACTCAGAAAATTATTGCGAGAATTGAATAGGTTAACCTAATAAACATGATTGAGATCTGTTACTGGAAACTTATAGCCTCTCATAATGCCTGGTTTCCCATCTTTCCTTTCTCTCAAACAGAAAATTAGACAGTTGTACTAAATAATTATTTAAATAATGTAACCAATGCTAGAATGTCAATCTGTGGAGCAAGTGATCTTCTTTAATATAAATCTTGGTTGTTCTAGTGCCTTAAGCAAACATGGATCGTAGATTCCCTTGGAGTATGACTTTCGATTCTTAGTATAATTTTTTTCCTAAAGTAGTGACACTGATTTTGTTTTTATCTTTATTACTACAAAAAGATATCATTTCCTGTTCTGAAGAAAAAAATACCAATACCTGAGGGCATCGTGATTGTGATAAAGTTCTCATTTTTTAAGGATTTTGCCTGTGTTTCCTGTGCTAAGGTGATGAACCTTGACAGGTTGACTTGGCAGCCTTGCTAAGTAGATAGAATACAGTTGTGGTGAGAGCAGAGTTAGTTACATTTAAACTATTTAAATTTCTATTTACTGTTAATGTCTGTAATGCAGTTGGCATGACTAAGAGTATACATGCTTAGCAGAATGACCATGTCAGGACTTAGATAGGATTTTTACCTTGGTAGTGAGTGATATATGCTTGATGTCATCTTTAATCATTTTTTAAAAATTTATTATAAACAAAAAGACATTTTAAAGATTTTTTTTTGATGTGGACCATTTTTTTAAAAAGTCTTTGTTTCACTTGTTACAATATTGCTTCTGTTTTCTGTTTTGGTTTTTTGGCCGCGAGGCATGAGGGATCTTGGCTCCCCGACAAGGGATCGAAGCCACACCCCCTGCATTGGAAGGTGAAGTCTTAACCACTGGACCGCCAGGGGAGTCCCCAAGAAGACATTTTAAAGTAATATGTGCTCTTGTAGAAAATATAGACAAGTAGAAAATAGAAACTAAAAGTCTGTTCACTTAAAAAAATATTTCTCTTGCTCCAGCTATTTACAATTCTCTTTAAATTCTTCTCAATTTTAATTTTTTGCTGAAGAATCCATTTTAAGTACCAGTTGAAAGGAATGATGATGTATCATGGACTTCAAGAATTAGGGGACCTCTATTTGTCAATGATGGATAGTTCGGAATGAGTCTCCATTCCTAGACTTTGCTTTGATTTTCAGTCAATTCTTCCTTCAATTTCATATGCCTGTTGGTTACCTCCTGTTCACTTACGGTGGTGTGGTAGACTTTTTTTTTTTTTTTTTTTTTT
>NC_041214.2:84001171-84044659 GCF_002837175.3 Physeter macrocephalus | reverse complement strand
GTGAGAGCCCCGCGTACCGCAAAAAAAAAAAAAAAAAAAAAAAAAAAAAAAAGTTTGCTCTTTTACTCAGTATTCAAGTATAGAGTACTGACATTGTGTGACACATTATGGTAACTGCACATGAAACAAAGATATACGAAATATGCTTTCAACCAGGGGAAAACACGTGCTAATACTTGGGAAGAACAATGGTTCACTTAGGCAGGGGAATAGGACACATGAAGAGGGGCTATAGAAAAATTAGTCTCACATGCCAAGGTGGGAAGTTTAGAGTTTTCATTGAGACAGGAGCCATTGGAACCTTTTATTCTGCGATAAATTCATATAACAACTATTCACCCTTTTAAAGTGTACAATGCAATGAATTTTAGCATATTCACAAGGTTGTACAACCATCACCACTATCTATTTCAGATCATTTTTATCTCTCCCCCCAAAAAACCATATCCATTAAGTCACTCCCCATTCCATCATCTCCCAGCCCCTGGCAACTGCTAATTTACTTTCTGTTTCTATGGATTTGCCTATTCTGGACATTTCATGTAAATGAATCACACAATATTAGGCCTTTTGTGTCTGGCTTCTTTCATTTAGCATAATGTTCTCAAGGTTCATCCATGTTGTAGCATGTGTCAGTATTTCATTCCTTTCCATGGCTGAATAATAAATATTCCATTGTATGCATGTACCACATTGTATTTATCCATTAATCAGTTGATGGACATTTTATCTGTTTCCACTTTTTGGCTATTATTAATAATGCTGTTATAAACATTTGTGCACAAGTTTTTGCATGAACATATGTTTTCAGTTCTCTCAGGTATAGATGTAGGACTGGGATTGCTACTCATATGGTTACAGCATTTTTAACTGTAGGAATTACCAAACTGGTTTCCAAAGCAGCTATATCATTTTATATTTTTACCAGCAATGTACTAGGGTTTCAGTTTTTTCACATCCCCATTGGAGGATGCATACACTGATGTTTTGAGGTAGAAGGGTCATCTACAAAAGTTTCAAGGTTTAAGGTAAATTCAGCTTGGGACATACTGACTTGCTGAAAGGATATCCAAAGGGAGATGTTAAGTGATTCACTATGTATTTGTAATGCGAAATTTCAGCCTTGACATTGTGGCTAGGCTTCATTTCTTCATTATCTCTAACTTGTATTTGTGCAAGTGTGATCTGTGGTAATGGCTGGGAAAGTGCTAATAAGAAATAAAAAGTCTTGGGGCATCTTCCAGACATAGAAAATCAGAATTTTCTAGGTGGGATTAGGAATTTGTATTTTAACAAGTCCTTCAGCTGATTCATTTACAGACTAGAGTTTAAAAAATGCTCTAACCTACTAGCATTAGAAGGGGTCATTGCAAGAACCTCACTGACAGGTTTTACCCTGACTACTCTGGTGATTATGTGCATTTGAGAACTGATATTCAGGTTCAAGTTTTACCAACATCATGCCAGACACTCCACATTTTTTCTTTCATTTCATCCTAACACTTTTTTTATTATAAAAATGAGATATTTAGACTTGGAAGGTCAAGCACATAGAGTGGAAAGATGGCAGAATTGAGATTTGAACGCTAAAATGTCTTTTCATTTTACCAAGTCATATTAGTATAATTTTTATTTACTGTATATAACAAGGGTTGCTGAGAAAAGGAAAGAAAAATAACTTCTTTCAGTTGTGGGCTGGGGGCCCTTCATGTTTGTTTTTAACTGACTAGAGTAGAAGTGTAAACTGGACAGAAATGGAATTCTACATCATTACCATCATGATCACCACCATCATCACCCAGAAGCACTTTTCAAGCTCCTTTTTGCTGAGCTATGTCGTGCACTGCACCTTGCAAATATAGAAATACGATATCAGTTTGCCTGGTAGTAATAATGGACTTGGTAATTGGATTTCAGAAAATACTGCAGCAACTCTCAGGGTATCTTACAAAATCCTAACCCTGAGGCAGTCTCTCAGTGGTAGATTTAGCATTGGGCAGGAGCCAAGGTGACCTTGATTTTGTTGCTAACCAAGCTGCTGTGGGTTTGCAGAATCATAACAACCTACTCTGTATATATATATATATTTTTTTCATTTTATGGGCTATGGGGAAGTGTCTTCTTGACACAATTTATTACAGTAGACAGAAAAATTTGGAAAAATTATTTTTGTCACTTCGTAATAGTGAATAATGTTAACAGCATTATATTATTTTAGTATTAAATGTAAATAATATAGTATACTACTTTTTACATTTTTTTCAATTAGGGTATACATTTTTAGCTCCTTGAGCACACTGATTATCCTGGTTCAGTTTTATATTCCTCAATACATTTTGCATATTATAGATAATTAAGGCAACCATATACTTTATCATTCAAACCTGGATAATTTTCAAGTAAAAGGGCTCCATTAAGAATCTTGCCAGGATTTCAGGCAAAAACCAGGATTATACTCAGCAAGCTATACGTATGGTCACCCTAAATTAATGAATGCTTAAAAGACATACAAATTATTTATCACCTCATCTGAGGAACCTCAGGGTCAGAGCTCATGAAATGCATCATAGCTGATATTAGAAACCATTGCCCGTGATCATTATTATATTCTTTACTTCTATATTTTAACAGCAACTCAGTAGCAGAAATAGAAGGCAACTAAAGAATAATGTGAAAAAGAAAACCCAGATAGAACAAAATCTGTGTGCTAATATTTACTTGTTAACTATTTTTTTTTTTTACCATTCCCAAAATAGAATTTTTAAAAATGGATCTGCTTCAGTAAGAGGGCTTTGTGTTGTTTTTAAGTGTAATCACTGTAAGTTTCCTAGGTAACCTGTAATATTCAGTGTTCGGGCGCCTTTGATAAGGAAAATGTGTTGAAGGTACAGAACTGTAAGAAACTGGTTTTATCTTAGATGATTCCAAGATTCCTTTAATGTGATTTTACTTGATCTGAAAATATTAATGATCTTGATTCACTCTGCTAAGCTACCCACCTCTAGTCTAGGGGAAAGTATGGCCAGAGGTGTAGTGCAGGATATATAGGGAGAAAATAAAGATGGTCTATCCAACTGAAAGGGAAGGAAATAAAATGTCTGAAGGAGATTCTCAACTGCATCATAATGCAGATATAGAGTTTTAATTCAACATTTATTTTTCTGAACTCTGATGCCTAGTTCTTTTGCAGGGAAGATAAATGAAACTGTGTTGTGTTTCAGCCTGTGTTTAAAAAGAGCTAGAATGAGCAGTCTTTTTGGTGACAATAGTAGCCAAACTGGTGGATTGAATACATTTTCCATTTTCCAACCTGTTGTATCAGGGTGAATTGAAATGTACCACCCAATGTAATCATAAAAACACGTTTGAATTTTTGCCTGTGTCATATACTATGAACGTATCATGTATTGATATAGCCTTTTTATCTTTTAGCATCGAGAAAAGAAAAGACATATTTTCACCATCCAGTTGTTATCTGCTAATCTAGCCCCCCAGGGAACACCACACTAGAGTAATGTAAAATCTGATATGCAAGAACAAATACAAATTATTCTTTCCCGTTGGGCTCCCAGATGCCAACCTGTTAGTACTGAAATAAGAAATCTGTAATCCAAGAATAATCATGTCCAAGGAGTTTATAAAATTCTTCACAGTAAATGCAAGGATATCTGATATGCAAGCTGATTCTCCTCTGGACATTCTCATGAGCTGTTTTCAGCCAAAGAACCTTATCTGAGTCTCTCCAGTAAAGTGGGTTATCATTAATATTACGTCTCAGGGGGCTTTTTAGGTCATAAGAGAACAAGAAAACTGCCTTTCATTGGTTTTCCTTCACTTACCCAGTTAGTACTAAGTTATTCCCACGTTCACGTCCCATTCAATATAACTCCATTGAGTATTCCAGTCCCATCTCCTACATCCTTTCTCAATTTACTTATATTCTCTCCCAGTTGATGGCTAGTGCCTGAATATACATCACACTTGGCATTTCTCTTTCTTTTTGTTCCTGTGGTTTCGTCTTCTTACCATGCCTTTTCTGATCAAAATTGAGTTTGAATTATAAGGCATCTCAAATGCATATATTTTTCTTTTAGCAAAGATTTTCTCTTGTTTTGTGTTGTGTGTGTGTTTTGTTTTGTTGTTTCATTTCTCCAAATCTTTACATCATTTAACTTTATGGTATTCAAATTACAATTGTTCTTTTATAATTGTTTATCCTATCTTACACTGCTAGTCATCACTGGAAACTAGGAATGCATCTCAAATATCTTAGTAATATTTTTTCTATATTTTGTAGATCAGTAAATGCTTGTTGACCCGAATTGCATTTTACTTTTATATTTCTAAGTGTTGAACTGTTTTTCTTTCTATATATTATCCATGCACATTGTTCTCCCAGTTTGCTCCATGTTTAAATTGTCCTGAATCACTTCATCTAAAATTTAGTTATTTGAAGGACTATTTATGACGTTCTGAAGACCCAGGCACTTGGTTCTTATGCTCTTGGTATCTCTTTCACCTTCTCACAGCACTGGTGTTTGAGATGTGTCACAGTCTAAAGATACCAAATACCTCCCTGGGCTGTCACGATGCCCACAGACATACCAGAATCTCTCATTTGAGTAAGGCCCACAGCACATGAAACAAGCCCCATTAAACTTTAATTACTATTAGGAAAGCATAACATTTAAACCTAGTTATCATTTTCCCGTCGGCTGACCTCTGGAACATGGAAAATATTTAGAAGAAAAAGAAGCACTAATCATGTAGAAATAGGGGAGTTAGTGTTGGGAGTGGAGCTTTATCAAAGAAAAAATATCAGCCTATCCAAATAAAGAAGGAGTCCAGAGAACTGCATGTTCATGATAGAATCCAAGTAGCACCAAATGTAGACAAACTGCCAGGTTTGACTAAGACCCAGTCTTATTCCATTACCAATACTTGTCCTTTCATATCATCTTCTCATAGAATCATGTAAGTGTGTTCATTTGCTCCTTTGTCTTTCACATGCTTGGGCCAAGATCTTTTAAGGTGCTTGCAGTTGACACATGCTCAGAAAACTTTATTATGTCTCATTTCACCTGATAGAGTGATGATAGAGGAACCACCTGGAAGATGGAAAGGAGAGGTTTCCCAAATTTTCCTTTTCAGTAAACTATTGGAATGTTGAATATCATGTTTCCAGTTGTCTTTTAATTTTTTTTGTCTTTTAATCTTTTAATGGAACTTTTTGAAAACATTTTGGTCCGTAGATTTTTAGGATATTGTTTACTTAATGAACCGATATACTTACCAATCATCTAGAGCTTAGCACAGCTCTTTGTTCATAGAAGACAATTGTTAATTTTTTGTTAACTGAGTAGATAAATACTAGTTCCTGATTGACTATGAGACAGTTATAATGTGAGAAGAATTTGGAGTAGGTGATAACAGAAGATGAAATCTGAACAATCCATAACATAAACAGAACATAAACTTAAAAATAAGTATGGAGTAGGAAAGTTTAGGGGATAGTAAATCATTTAGAGTTTAAGATTCAAAGAGAAGTGGAATGGTGAGAGAAAGGTATGGGAACATAGGCAAGAACCAGGTCATGGAGGGTCTTTGGTGGTGGACAGAGTAGATGGAACTTATTCAATGGTGAGTCACTGAAGAGTTCTGAGCTGAGGGAGTTTATGACCTGGCTAGCTCTTTAGGAAGATTAAACTGTCAGCATTATATGTGATGGATTGAAGTGAGTAGGTACTAGAGGCAGGGAAGCTCATTGGGAAACAATTTCAATACTGAAGATAAGAAGTAATGAGAGCCTGAACTAGAAAGCAGCAGTGGGACTGTAAAGAAAGAATGACTGTGAGTAATATTGAGAAGGTAGCATCAGCACCGGAAAGGAAAATGATGCCTGAAGCTCGGTTGGTATCCTCTTGTCATACTCAGAAAGAGGAAATTTACATTTATCTGTCATAAATAGAAACATTAAGATTAGGAAAGTGAAAGTGAACTCAGGGGTTTTCAAATGCAAACTAATGCACTAGGTAGGCCACTTAATTGAGTGGGAACAAGCTACAATAACCAACAGAGATACGTGGGGGTCTATGGTATAGTGCAGTGGTTCTAAAACTAGAGGGTGCGCCACAATCACCGGCAAGACTTGTTAAAACAGAGTTTAAAGTTGGAAGAGAAGTGGAATGGGAAGAGAAAGTGGTAGGAAGATAAATAGCAACCACGTCAGGAGGGTCTTTGATGCCGGACAGAGTAGAGTCTTCCCACTCCCAGAGTTTCTTGAGAAAAGAAGATTGTGTAGGGCTACATGTGGTCTGATAATCTGTATTTCTAACAGATTCCAAGGTGATGTTGTTGTTGCTGGTCCACCACTTTGAGAGCCTCTACTATTCTGTGCCCCAGCTAAGTGTACTGTAAGGCACATGAGAATCATCTGAGGAGGCTTAAGAGCGTCCCAGTATCTGGGCTCATGCCACATCTATTAAACAATTCAGGATGGCTTCTTTTTTTTAAGTTCTTTCCTCATGTGATCCCAATAGGTAGCCAGACTAAAAACCATGAGTCATATCTTCTGATATTTAAGAAGTTAAAAATTTGAATGTTATGTAAATTTCTCTAATTTTTATAATATTGCATTGTCCAAATAAAACAAATATGTGCACTTCCAAGTTTACCAAACCAGTTGCATGATTAGGTGTGACATCTGGCTTAGGTACACAATAGACAGCTGAAATACAGGACCAGGACCTGGAAGGTAAATTTGGATTGTGACCATAGATTTGAGTACATGAGTATGACTTTATAAATGTGAAACACATCCAGCAGGAAACCAGAAAGTTTTATATTATCCAAATAAAATGATTATTTTAAAAATCTTTCCTACCTTTGCCCATTTTTAGTCAAAGTACCTTGTTGTATAAGCAGCCAATAACTACATCATCCACATTAACTGACCCAAAAGATGCTATTATCTCTTCTTGATGTATTCCCCACATATCACATATACCCTCCCACAAGACGAACTCACATCTAGTGATTTCCATTTATCTGTATAAATTTCACTTTTTAGGTCTATTAATGCAGTAAGGTTTCCTGACATAGAATATTGGCCAGAACTCATTAATATGTCACAAGTTGTATATTACTGGCAGAATTAATCAGACCTTGATCCTTTTAAAGTAGGATTGGAGAAAGAACTAGACACAGTGTGTATGTTTACAAAACTTTATAGCAAAGCCATTTAGAAAAATATCTTCCAATTGACTTTACATCTTTTCCTTAAAAAAATACTAAGACTTAATTATATGTTATTCGTAAAAGCATTTTTTAAATGATGGTAAAAAGATTTGATAGTCATTGAGAAATGTCCCCAGATGTCATATAGTTCCACATGCTTTCTTTGATTTCTCGGTTTTGTCACAAGTAGAGAGCATTTACCCACAGTACAAACTCCTGTGCCCACTTCTCCCCCTGGATTAGCTCCTTTCCTTTGGTTTGATATCGATGGCCAGCTGGTACCAAGTAAAAAGAGTGACAATTAAAAATGAACTTGTGTTGAGTGTTGAAAAAGTTAATTCTTGAGTCTAGAAATAATGACAAATAACAAAGACAAAAACATCAGCAGACACTCATGTAGTGTACTTCCTATGTCAGGCACTGTTTTATGTGCATTACACATATTAACTCATTTTATCCCTAGAATAAGCCTATAAGGGATGAGGAAACTGAGGCCAGGAGTAGTGATTTGCTCCGTGTCAGGAAGCTGGGTGGGAATGGGAATCCAAGTCTATCTGATTTAAAGCAAATTTTCTTAACCATTGTCCTACTATATTATTAATGTATAGCAAGTACCACTCAGTAAACGTGTTTTCCTTGACACACAGATTGTAAAATAAAACAAACACAATTAGAAACATCAAATTATCTGCTTCAATGGATTCATCTTGTCATACCCATAATATTCAATTATTAAAAGATTTATCACCCAATGCAGTCAAAGGAAATATTGTTGTGAAATGAAGTATGGGTTGGATGCCAGAGTTTATGTCCACATCGGCCATGGTTATACACTTTCTGTAACAGATTTAACAAATACTGTATTTCTCTGGGCCTCAGTTTTCTCATCTCAAAATGATGGTGTTGAAGGTTCTTTTGGGCTCCCAAATCTTACGAATTAAACTTTATTTCTAAGGTAAAATTTAAATAGGACAAGAGCATTATTGGGGAATTGTTTTCTACCCTAACTGCTATTTCCTGGAAAAAGTTGTTGATGATTTCTTTTAATATGAAAGTTTTCACAGAAGTTTCTGATTGTCTGGCATTTTAAAGCTATTGTTTATTATGCGGTTTGAAGACATTTGTATTTTAAGGAAGAACAAGGCTTCTTAATAAATATATGTAAATCATATAGTATATACTGCATTTTATAGAACAACGTGTAAATTCATTTTTACTTTCCATGCAAGAGGGATCCTGTTTTGCATTATCAGACTAAGAGTTAGGAAAACAATATTTCTCTTATTGTTATATACAATGGACAGTAAAACAGTGTGGGCCGGGTTTGACAAGGAATAACCCTCCATTACCTGAATATGTAGATAACACATAGCTTGAAGTGACACTGTCCAATTTACAAGATGTTCAGGTTAACAGTAATTTGGGAATATTTCTTTGTGCCGGAAAAGAAAGGAAATAATCACCTGGAGGAATGTCAATGGGAGGAGATCAATTACAGATTTTATGCAGAAAAATATTAGGGTTATTCTGTCACAGGATATAAAAATACACTGCAGTGTCTTTGTGACCATGGCCTAGAAATTGGTTTCAAGGAGGAAAGTAAATTTTCTTAAACTTACTGTGGACATTGAGCTCTCTGTGGACTCTATTCATAGGGTCTAGCATGGTGCCTTGTACATAGTAGAAAGTCAAGTGCAAGTGCCACGAATGAATGAATCATGACCACATTTAGCATTCTAATACTGATAGTAAGAAAGTGGGATGCATACAGAGGAGGCCAGTAGGATGGGAAGGAGTCAATTTAAGTCCTGTGAGGAAAGACTAAAAAACCTGAGAGTGTTAGATGAAGTTTTCAGGGAAACTAGAAAGCTGTTTTTGTGTAGTCAAAGAATTATATCAAAGAGTTGGATTTGTTTTATATGACTTTAAGGAATAAAATAAGAAAAAATTGGCAGAATCTCCTCGGTAGGGGGAAAAGATTTTGAAGGAGATAAGGGAGGGCAATCTAAGCCATCCAAAGATGGCCTTCAGCTGTGAGAGAGCCTTGTAATTGGAGACCCGTTACGAGAGAATAGATTCAAATCAACAAGAGTGTTGTGAAGTAGGTCCCGGCATTAAATATCCTTCGATTTATTGGGGTTTTTTGGCCTTGGAGGTGCATGGGACTGTGAGTCAGGCACTTAAGTTTAAGGCCCAATGCTACGGGTAATGAATGGTGAATAAAATCTTGATTGAGGAAACTTGACTATTCTGTTGAAATATTGCCATGTGAAGTCCATCAGTTGTAATGCTAACTTGCAGTAGCAGGGTGAGGATGAGACAGGTTTCTTACATTCCTGGAAAATGAGTATTAAGCGGCCCTCTCCTTTCTCTTCATCATTGGCTCAGGAAAACAGGCTCTGAAATGGAGATGAATGGGCTGTGATCTTGGATGAGGCAACTCTTCAGTGGATTTTGGGGAAACTGAGAACATGAGGAATTTCTGCCAGCAGCAAAGCATAAGTTCTTCATTCCTAACGGGCACCTGGGTTGCAGGTGAAGATATCCAAAGAAATTGCTCTCATATAACTTAATTCTAATTGGCAGATATTATTCTTTGCAGAATAAAAGATCCTAACATCATTCCTTTCCAACCATTCTTACCTGGTCACAACTATCCTCACTATTTATTTGGCCATTTGACCCAACATCAAGCTGGATAATCTAATGATGCTTATGATTGACATTTTTTAATAAGTTTTAACAAGTCAGTCACCAACTCCCTTCCTCTGTGTTGGTTTTCACTCTCATGTAAGTTGCTTAATGATAACTATTTGGAACACAGGGAAATGTGAATGAGCTGGAAGCCAGTCTGTAGTTAGAGCTCCCCTCTTCCTACTGTTGTTATGAGTGTGTGGACCGCATGAAGATGGTGGCTCTGTGCAGTCACTTCCCCTCATTCCAGATCTTCCTTTAATAAACATATCTGACAGAACCTCACCTCTCCCCAAAACAGCATTTGCAAATAAAAAAAGCCTAACACACCAAGATTTGTGGAAGAAATTTATTGTGCTTGCTCAAAGATTCACTATTATCTTTCATTATTAATTATAGCTTTGATTCTGGGTTCTCACACTTACTAAATATGAAATATTGGGTAAATGTTTTGCCCTTTCTGATCCTTAATCTTCTCATCAGCAAAATGAATATAACATTGATCTCACATGGTTATTGTGAAGAATAAACAAAAGAGTATTAGTAAATGCTGTGATGCAGGATGTGCAATCATGTAGGTGCTTGATTACTGTTGCAGCTCCTGTCTCCATCGAAGAGAGTGCATCCTGTGGACTGAGAAATGGCCTAATAAAGCGTTTGACAGTCTTGTAGCATGCATCGTAATATCCATAAATTACACCGACCCATAGGGAGGAAGGTAACTGTTTAAGGAAATACGCCACTCCGTTTCCTTGACTTGGGTTTGTTTTGCCCTTGCTCCCCAGGAAGTCCTCCAATCCTGGGCTCGGTTCTTGGAGACCAGGCTGAGCTCGCTCACAGTCACATGACCACAGCCTCCATGATAATCAGTGGAATTGGAAGCTCCCTTGGAATAAATGGACCATGAACATCCAATTTATTGAGAGGCACCCCAGTCACATTAAATAGGGGACAGTTTAGTTGCATCACATGGTCTCCGGGTCGATTTGAGCTGTGTTCTGTCTATCTGTTGGGCCACAGAGAGACATGGTTCTTGTCATATTTGATAAATCAACTCTTGGGACTGTAAAATCCCTAATAGATACTGTAAGTTCCTTAGACGAAGAGGTTAAAATGTAGTAAAATGAGAGCTAGACTGGACCTAAGACCTGGTCTTGCCCCTTCCAAGCTGGATGATCTTTGGTAAATCACAACTTACTGAAAACTGTTTTATCATCACAAAATCGGCATCATAATACTTACCTTCAAAACGGCTTTGCAAATGAAATGAGATGGATACTTATACATGAAGAAATAAAATGAAATGAGCCTTTGTAAAATACAAGACCTTAATAATTCCTGCCAGAGGATATTCTTATTGGTTGTAGAGCTCCAAACACATAGAAGCTGTTCTCTTTTCAAAGAGTGATTCCTCTTCTGATTTATGTAGAGCTTTTCACTGACTACAAATGCAATTTCCAAAAAAGAGTGGGAGGCACACTTATTGCTCTGGCTCACCGGGAAAGTTGTGCTTTGAAGGAAGAAGGGAGAGTGACAGCATTTGGCATTTCCTTGCTAGAAGGGTAAGAGCATTCTGTGTGGAACCCTCTTCTACAGAATTTTTGACATTGATTAAGGATTGTCACAGCATATGCTGGCAAGCTACACTGGAGGAAGAACATGGGATAAAAACTGTTGGTATCATAGCATTTCCAGGACTGGCACACAGCACACAGCTCTGACAAGCTCAGTTGCCACAGAAGACAAGTCATTGGTTTCCATATTTCTCTTTATGTTATATATCTTTTTTTTTCCTTTACTCTTTTTTTTAACATCTTTATTAGAGTATAACTGTTTTACAATGGTGTGTTAGTTTCTGCTTTACAACAAAGTGAATCAGTTATACATATACATATGTTCCCATATCTCTTCCCTCTTGCATCTCCCTCCACTTCGTCCCAGCTTACCCTCCCCCCTTCCCGTGTCCTCAAGTCCATTCTCTACATGTGCGTCTTTATTCCTGTCCTGCCCCTAGGTTCATCAGAACAATTTTTTCTTTTAGATTCCATATATATGTGTTAGCATACAGTATTTTTCTCATTCTGACTTACTTCACTCTGTATGACAGACTCCAGGTCTATCCACCTCATTACAAATAACTCAGTTTCATTTCTTTTTATGGCTGAGTAATATTCCATTGTATATATGTGCCACATCTTCTTTACCCATTCATTTGTTGATGGACACTTAGGTTGCTTCCATGTCCTGGCTATTGTAAATAGAGCTGCAATGAACATTTTGGTACATGACTCTGTTTGAATTATGGTATCTTTGACGCTAACCATTTAACTCCCACCAAAGCTCAAGGACCAGCTTTTGAAATCATTAATAGAAATTGCCAAGTTACCTTCTCATCTTTTCCTTTCCTTCCTTTTTTCCTTAAACTCTGCATTTCTGTGACTTTTTGAGTTGAAGAAAATATGAAAGGAGAGATGAACAATCTCCAGGATGCCACAAATGGAGGCACATTATTTATGACTTTTAAATGACAAATCCTGAAATGGCTTTGAGTCCAGGCAGGATAAAAGGTTGGTATTAAATGTGACCTTTGATTTTAATGGTCTCAAACAGAAACCTTCATTTTATGCTGTGCAAATTGCACTGTAAATTATTGGCCCAGTTCACTGCATTTTCAAGCAGTGAGGGAAAGGAGGTGAACAGACAGCAGCAGAAAACGATTTGTTGTCACCTACAGTCTTCAAAATAACAAGTTGTTTGAACTTAACCATTTTCCTCCCCACACCATTTTTACATAACACAGTTAAGTACATTTTTTCCTGAAAGCAACTGGCTGAGCTAAATCAGACTTTGACATTTATGGCACATTTCTTCTCCACTCCAGTCTTCAGTTTCCACATCTGTAAAAGGACAATCTACCTGATCAGTATCTTTGTTTCCAACTCCAAATCGTAGGATTGTATAACCTTCCTGTTCTTATTGGCTAGAAAAAAAAACTGTTAATCATGACAACAACCCAGCAGCTTGCAAGCAAACAAGTGATGCCAAGAGCATCCACTTGCTTGAGATCTCAGTGTTTAAAGGTATGCCCTGCTGTGCAAGTCTACATAAATGACAGCGTTGCAACGTGAAGAGGATGCGTTTACAAAATAAAGTTAGGCAAAACAGAAGTTAAATTGCAAATACATGTTGCTCAAGTTACACAATGGACTATTTGGGGGAACACTGTAGGCTGTTTAATGTTCCTGTGTCTAACGTGGGAGACTTCACTCTGCAACAAGAGTCTAAACTTTTGTGTTTTCCTATTTCTTTTGAAATATGCAGTTATGTAGGGTTTATTATGTTCTTTGGAAAGAAAAAAGATTTTGTGTTGTGACTTTTAAGCACTTAGAAATTATCATGCAGTGGATCTTATACTTTTTTTAGCATTTCTTTTCAAAGTAGGTTTTGTGGCATCACTAACTCAGCTGTCACTGATTTGTCACATGACCAGAATTGATCTTTTGTCTCAGAGGCACTCAATCCACTGTCTTCTCCTTTTCAGTTAATGGTTACTCTACACTTCCAGTTGCTTAAAAAACCAACCAACCAACCAACCACAATTAGAGTCCTGAATTCATCCTTAATCCCTCTTTTTCATCCCCCACATATATTCTGTTAGGAAACTCTCATGGCTTTATTATTTTCAACTATAAGCATAATCTGAGGAATTCCCACTTTGTTTACAGTTTCCAATCTAATCCACACCATTAGCACTTCTCCTCTGGAGTATTGTAGTAGCCTACTCACTGGTCTTCCGGCTTCTTCCACCGCCTCCTTGGACCCTAATCCAAACAGCGGCCTGAGTGTCTTTTCAAAATACATGGGGCATCATTGCATATCTCAGCTGTAAACCCTGCAGTGTCTCCCCTTTCCAGTGAAAGGCAGAAGTCTTTGCAACGGTCTTGGAGAATCTGATCCCTTGCTATGTTTCTGACCTCATCTCTTTGTTGCTCTCTTCTTTGCTGATTTCTCTCCAGCTATGCTGAGCATCATCTCCAGGCTCATCTACCTTAATGAATCTATCAACCTATTAAAATTATAGCACCCCCCAACATATCCCAACACTTTTCCCCCATTTATATTTTTTAATTAATATTGTATTTTAGTAGCACTTCTTTCCTCAAATATAATATTTATAACGTGTATGGTCTTCTTACCACTTTCTGCCAAAATATAAATTCCATGAGGACACAGATTTGTATCTCTTTTCTTTGCTATACCTCAGTATGTAGAACAGTGCTTGGTTCAAAAATAATAACTAGTAATTATGTGGTTAATTCTTTGATATATACCAAGGCTAAGCAGAAGTACTGCATTTGTCATCTGTGTTCAGTTTCATAAAGTCCTGGGTGGCCATACAACTGTTCATTCTTCCATCTGTTTTCTGAGTCTATAGTGTTGACTTTTCCATAATTTTATTAACATGAAAATATACAAAGTAATTCGCTCCTTAGAGCTCTTTCCAAAGCCCCTTGTATTACCAAGTCTTTCCATTCTGATATGTGAGGAATTGAACTACTCCCAGCTCTGTGTGAGTTCCAAAAATTATTTCTAGTGGTTCCTTCACTAGACTTGGGTAGTTTCCTCTCTCACATGTTCAGGCCAGTACCCATCCAAATACTTAAGGGGCTGTGCAGAAATTAAGTTTTCTTCCTGGAGTTATAGACACTTGGTTCCCTGAACTCCAATTTCTGTTTCCTCAACTCAGTGAGTTTGTGGGCTGTCCAGGTTCTAGACAGTTTCTCTGCTGCTGTCTAGAAACTTCTTCCTGGAGCAATGGTAACGTTCACCACATTTGTTTCCCTTCTGTCAAGGATGACAGAAGAACATGTTCACTGCATGTTTTCCAATGTCTGAAAACCATTGTCTGGTTTTTGGTTGTTTAAGGCGGGAAGATAAGTCTAATCACTGTTAATCCAACATGACCAAAATAGAAACCCAGTGGAAAACTCCTGAAGCCAAATCCCTTTTATTTCCTCTAAACAGAAGAGCATATAAGTCAACCAGGTAGTTGATGTCATAAAACAGTGTGACTGATTTTCATGTTTCATGTAGAATCTGCAAGTTATCAGAGGAAAAGCAATAAATTATGAATCAAAGGGTTTGATTTTTAACTCCATCAATTGCAATTGTTTGACCTTGGGCAGGTTACTCTTGAGTTTTAATTCCATCATCTGTTTACATGGGGAAAAGAAATCCTGCTGCTTTATCACAGGTTATATCAAGGATTAAATGTGGTCATGGATAGAAAAATTCCTGTCTCTAAAATCCTGTCCTCATATGAGGGTATATTCTTATTCTCATCATCATTATCTGTCAAACTAGAAAACTCAGAATGATAGAACATTTCTCCTTAATTCATTTTATGCTTTCTTATCCTGATAACTTATGTAGACAAGAAAGAATATGTTCTATTTTGATACGATGTGTGTCAGTTAAGATTAATTTTCACTGTACTATAACAACAGAAATTTATAATACTATTAGTTAAAGCAAGACAGAAGTTATAAAATGGTCTGTAGGGATACAGTCATAGCTGGCATAGGATTTTCAGAGGACACTGGAGACCCAGGTTTCTATTTTTTCTGCTTTTCCATCCTCAGTGACAGCTTTCATTACCTCTTGATTCAAGATGGCTGCTGAAATTCTAGCCGTTACATCTACATTCCACGATGGCAGAAGGAAGAAGCAGAGAATAACAAAATGTTTTCCTCCAAGCCAAATGAGCTAATTTTAATCAGCTTTTCTGAGAGTTCCATAACATATTTTTGTTCATATCCTATTAGCCCTGATTTAGAGAGATGGCCACATATAGATATAAGGAAGGTATATCAAGGAAGCCTATAGTATACCTATTTAAAAATATGTATATTGTTACCAGAGAGGAAAATAAGAATGAACGTTGAGAGGCAACTTTCAGTTTGCCGCATAATTTTTCTTTAGCAACAAGGGATTCTCTGAATTAGTTCAAGGTAAGGTACTACATAAGACATACTATATATTTATATTTTATGTGTGCACAGTGAGACACTCATAGGCAAATTGCTAAGTTAGGATAGTTCAAAGAATATTCTGAAGGCATTCCTCAAAGAGATTTCTCAACAATGTTTTGAACTATTGTGGTTGAAATTTGTAGGGTACATTCTATGGAATATCATGACACACACTGACCTCATCTTAAGAAATAGCTGTTTCTATAAATTACCTCTGAACATTTTTGTAAATCAAATTCGTTTTCCCACTGATACACGATAACTTCAGAAGTTTCATTTTCATTCCATGATGATTTTTAATAAGAACTCTGGAAACTATATCTTTAAGATTTTCTTGACTTCCTCCACCTTTATCAGTAGTTAATGAGCTGTAAAGGGATGTCTAAATGCAGTAAAACTTTTTCTATTTAAAGGAATTCTGGGATCACAAAGTAAATCCTCTTGTGAAGCAAGGTATGTTTTGCAGTAGTTACCCTGTAATTTATCTGGCTGTAAGTGGGATTTTCCTATGTTTAGCTTTGTGAGTGTGGTTTGCACTGGGTATCCTTCAGGCACCTCAACTAGCAGTGTGTCTAAAGTGGTGGCAGGAAGCCCAGTTAGGAGACTATTGCTGTAAGTCTTGACACCAGTTTCTCGCCACTCTAATTCATCAGTTACTCTGATGCCAGAGAAATAATTCCTAAAAAACAAATCCACTCATTTCACTGCCCTGCTAAAAACCTCTGTTGGATCCCCATTGCCTGCTGGACAAACGCCAAGCCCTTTAGCAGAGCGTTGATGGTCCTTGACATTTTGGCCCCAACTGCTTTTCCAGTAACATCTCCTGCCATTCACTCCACGTGTCATATGCTCCAGCCACACTTCACTTCTCCCCACTCTCCAAATATATCAAACATTTGTACTTCTCTGCATTTGCTTTTGACGATGCCTGGATTGCTCTGTGTCCAACACCTTTTCTACTTGAACAATTTCTCTTTCTGCAAGACTCAGCTCAATATTTCCATTCCATCTCCACAAAGAGAGTCAATCATGTCTCTTTATTTTCATAGCAATCTGCTTGTATCTGAGAGTATTAGTTACATTTTATTGCAATTATTGTTATATTTCTGTCTCCATGACTAGACTTTAAGTTTAGGAGCTGTGACATAATAAATCTTTCTATGTCAGATGTGGGTAACATTTAGATGTATACTTAATCCCAGATACTATATACTTTACAAATAATATATCATTAAATCCTTTCAGTACAATTATAAAGTATTATTTCCATTTCACTGATGAATAAACAGATGTTTATGTTCTGACCATATCACCAATAAAGTTTATAGCCTGGATTTAAACACATGTCTGTTGCCAAAGCCTAGGTATTTTTTCTTAATATAGCATTCTCCATCTTCAGAACTTAGCACTGTGATTAATGTCTGAAGAAAGGTGACCCTTGTTATTACGGTACCTGGGTAAATGGCTACAGCCTGACTTTACAGATCATTAAAAGGCAGTATGTTTACCTGGTTGGGGCATGGCCCTTCATAATTCTAGTTCCAAGAAAGTGTGATTAATCTCTAATTAAAGCTGAGGTGCCCAATAAACACTATTTACAGCTATTTAAATTTAAATGTTAGATGATATTAAATAAAACTAAAAATTTAGTTGCTCAATCATAATAACCACATGTCATGTACTCAGCAGTTACAAGTGGCTTGTGGATTCAGTATTGGACAGTGTAGAAATTGACCATTTCCATCATTACAGAAAGTTCTATTGGAGACCATTGCATGGTGAGATTTTTATTATATGATAAGGAAAATGGAATTTTCCTCCATCTGTGTGCTCACATCTGCTAGTGTGAGGCTGAAAGAGGAACAAGGATTGACATGGACTAGATAGATACCGTTTCAAGATTTTTTTGCAACTTAATGTTTAGCTTTTGTTTGGCACCTTAACTAATTGAAAAGTGAAAATTCCCATCGATCAGCAGTTGATAATTTGGATCAAGCAATTGTAAATAATAAATTTGTCAAATTTCCTTTATTTAATCTTTGATGAATTGTTCAAATCAACTGACTGACATGACTAATTCTTTTCAGCCACATGAAGTCCTGACCTTTCTTTACTAGAAGTAAAATCAGGTATTCAGGGAGGGCTCAGAAACTCCTAAGATTGAAACCATAGTTAAGAACATAAGTTAAGAAATAAGAGCTCATTTATTAGACATGCTTAAGCTATTTCACATGCGACATGTATCCATGTTCTTAGGCATATAGACATTAGGTATTTACAGAAAAGTTCAACTTGGTCTTCCAAGTCTTAATTTTGTTGACACTTTTCAGTAAAGCTGTGTGTAAATGAATGAAAATGAAGTTGTACCTCATTAGTCAATGTCACATAATCTAATTACTTTTCAGTAGAGAAGATCTTATTTAGAAAGATAATTAAGTTTGACCAAGGTGAAAACAGGTTATAGGACAAATGCATATAAAGTAATGACTTATTAGGAAAGAAAATTCCCAGTTAGTCCTACTAGTCATCTAGACTAGAAAAAGACATTATTTTTATCTAGTGCCCATGTACACACACACACACAAATATGCATAGGTAAACTTTTTGAAAACATTTTTTTGAAAATGTGACATTTATTAGATTGAAGTGTAGTTAATTTACAATGTTGTGTTAGTTTCAAGCGTAAAGCAAAGTAACTTAGTTATATGAATTAGTTATATATATACCTATATATATTCTTTCTCAGATTCTTTTCTATTATAGGTTATTACAAGATATTGAGTATAGTTCCCTGTGCTAAACAACAGGTCCTTGTTGTTTACCTATTTTATAGATAGTAGTGTGTATAGGTTAATCCCAAACTTCTAATTTATCCCCCCTAACGAAAACATTTTCTAAAAAAGATCCAAACACCTGTCCTAACTAATCTTTTTTTCCCTCATACATGGACCAATTTAAAAAATAAAATAAGCATGTCGGAATCAATGAAATATTTTAGCATTGTTTTGTCACCATCGAGCAAATTGTCATTCTCATTTTCTTTCATTGACAGAGGAAACACTAAAAATATAGAAGGGATGGGGGTGATGAATTGGGAGATTGGGATTGACACATATACACTAACATGTATAAAATAGATAACTAATGAGAACCTGCTGTATAGCACAGGGAACTCCACTTCGCTGTACAGTAGAAACTAACACAACATTGTAAAACAACTATATCCCAATTAAAAATTTTTTTTAAATATAGAAGGTAAAGATAAAATAATTGTAAAGTTTTTATTTTTTGTCTTTATCAGTTCCACACAGATAACTGCTCACTGTTCTATAGCACTATGTAAGTTCCCATTACATAGGCAGAGTAATGTACTTCCCATTACTCCATTCCAACAATGTGGTCTTTCTGCTACTCTCTAGATATGAGACAAAATTCAATGTTTTCTAGATTTTTCCTTCCAATTGAAGAAGCAGGTTGTCAACAACAAAAATAAAATCCTGTCCCCCATTTTAATATTTTTCTCAAAGTTGTATGAAAACAGCAGGATATTAAGTGCATTAATAAAAATAGCATCTTTGCCCACATTAATTAGTGAGAGCAGGCACATAGCAAATCTTTGTCTAAGACCAAACAGAAAATTTTTTCCAACTTTAAAGACTTTATTTTTTATAACAGATTTAGGTTCACAGAAAAATAAGGAGGAAGATAAAGAGATTTCCGATATACACCCTCTACCACCCATGGGGTAACCTCCCTCATTATCAATATCTTCCCTACCAGAATGATATATTTGTTTCAGCTGATGAACCTATACTGATACATCATAATCACCCAAAGGACATAGTTTATATTACATTTCACTGTTGGTATGGTATGTTCTATGGATTGGGACAAATGTATAATGGCACATATCATCAATCATTCTAGTATCATACAGAGTATTTTCACTGTATGCCCTAAAAATCCTCTGTGCTCTGCCTATTCATTCCTTCCCATTCCCAGTCTTTGGCAACCACTGATCTTTTTACTTTCTCCTTAGTTTTGCCTTTTCCAGAATGTCATGTACTTGGAACCATGCAGTATGTAGCCTTTTAAGATTGGCTTCTTTCACTTTGTACTATGTATTTAAGGCTCCTTCATGTCTTTTTATGGTTTGATAGCTCATTTCTTCTTAGTGGTGAGTAATATTTCATTGTGTGGATGTACCACAGTTTATCTAGTCACCTACTGATGGTTGTTTCCAAGTTTTGGTAATTTTGAATAAAGCTGCTATAAATATCCATGTGCAGGTTTTTGTGTAGGCATAAGTTTTCACCTCTTCTGAGTAAATACCAAGGAGCACAGTTGCTTGGCTGTCTAGTAAGAGTATGTTTAGTTTTGTAAGAAACCACCAAACTGTCTTTCAAAGTTGCTATACCATTTTTTTTTTTAGAAGATGTTGGGGGTAGGAGTTTTTTTAAATTAATTAATTAATTTATTTTTGCTGTGTTGGGTCTTGGTTTCTGTGCGAGGGCTATTTCTAGTTGTGGCAAGCGGGGGCCACTATTCATCACGGCGCGCGGGCTCTCACTATCGCGGCCTCTCTTGCTGTGGAGCACAGGATCCAAATGCGCAGGCTCAGTAGTTGTGGCTCATGGGCCTAATTGCTCCGCGGCATGTGGGATCCTCCCAGACCAGGGCTCGAACCCATGTCCCCTGCATTAGCAGGCAGATTCTCAACCACTGCGCCACCAGGGAAGCCCCTGCTATACCATTTTGATTCCCATTAGAAATGTATGAGAATTCCTGTTGCTACATCCTTCTCAGGATTTGCTATTGTCAGTGTTCCAAATTTTGGCAATTCTAGTAGGTATAAAATGCTGTCTCATTGTTGTTTTATTTTGCATTTTCCTGATGATGTGTGATGTGGAGCATCTTTTATATGCTTATTTGCCATCTGTATATCTTCTTTGGTGAGGTGTCTATTAAGGTCTTTGGCCCATTTTTTAATCAGTTGTTGAGTTTTAAGAGTTCTTTGTGCATTTTGGATAACAATCCTTTATCAGATGTGTCTTTTGCAAAATTTTTTCCCATTCTATGGCTTGTCTTTTCATTTTCTTAACATTGTCTTTCACAGAGCAGACATTTTTAATTTTAATGAAGTCCAACTTATCCATTATTCTTTTCATGGATTGTGCCTTTGTTTTTGTATCTAAAAGTCATTGCTATAACCAAAGTCATTTAGATTTTCTCCTGTGTTATCATCTAGAGTTTTATGATTTTGTGTTTTATATTTAAATCTGTGATCCATTTTGGGTTAATTTTTGTGAAGGGTATAAGGTCTGTGTCTTGACTCAGTTTTTTGCATGTGGATATCTACTTGTTCCAGCACAGTTTTTTGAAAAGACGATCTTTGCTCCTTTTCTAAAGATCAGTTAACTATATCTATGTAGGTATATTTATGAACTTTATTCTGTTCCATTGACCTAGTTTTCTATTCTTTCACTAGTATCACAGTGCCTTCATTACTACAGCTTTATAGTAAGTCTTGAAGTTGGGTAGAACCAGTTCTCCAGCTTTGTTCCTCTCCTTCAATATTGTATTGGCTATTCTGTGTCTTTTGCCTCTTTGTATGAACTTTCTAATCAGTTTGTCAATATTCACAAAATACCTTGCTGGCATTTTGATTGGGATTGCATTGAATCTATAGATCAGTTTGGGAAGAACTGACATCTTGATAGCATTGAGTCTTCCTCTCCATAACATGGAGTATCTCTCCATTTATTTAGTTCATCTTTGATTTTATTCATCAGAGTTTGATAGTTTTTCTCAAATAGGTCTTGACCATATTTTGTTATATTCATACTTAAATATTTCGTTTTTTTGGTTGCCAATGTAAATAACATTGTGTTTTCAATTTGAAATTCCATTCTTCACTGGTGTATATATATATATATATATGAAAGCAATAGATTTTTGTATATTAACCTTATATTCTGTAATGTTGTTATAATTGCTTATTAGTTCCAAGAGGGTTTTATCATTTCTTTTGGATATTCTACATAGACGATGATCATGTCATCTTGAGAACAAAGACATTTTCATTTCTTCCTTCCCAATCTGTATACCTTTTATTTTCTTATCTTGTCTTATTTCATTAGCTAGTGTTTCCAGTAGGATGTTGAAAAGAAGTGGTGAGAGGGGACATACTTGCCCTGTTCCTGATTTTAGTGGAAAGTGTTGAGTTTCTCACTGTTAAGTAAGATGTTAGCTATAGGGTTTTTGTAGATATTCTTTATTCAAACACAGAAATGTTAAGATTTAAAAATTTTGGACAATTACATGTAGCTTCAAACATTTGGATATTTGCTATCATGTAGACAGAGCACCATGACTTTCCAAAGCCTGATATCAAAACTCTATTTACCTTTCCTCTAGTACTTTCATTACAGCCACAAGGCCAGTCTCTGTTCTTGGGAACTGTGCCATCTTCTCAATCTCTGTGCGTTTTCTCTTGCTGTTTCCTCCACCTTGCATCCCCTCTAAATATGATCTGATCTCCTTGTGTATCTTACTTTTCCTTCAAGAGCCCAGCTCAAATGCCTCTTCCACTTGAGACATTCTTATATAGTTCCAAACTGCAATGAATTCACCTCTCCTAAATTGCTGCGTATTTATCATTTTATTAGTGTCTACAGTTTACTAGGCATTATTTTATTCATTTTGGGGGATGCAGAGCTAATTAAGACATGGCCTGTGATTTTATGGCTTATGGTACTTCTAAAAATGTATTATATATACTTAAAGTCATGTGGAATTTTTTAGAATTTATTTTTTGGGGGTGTAAAATAAAAGAGAATTGAATGTTCAATCTGATTTTCATATCATTTGTTGAGTAAGGATTTAAAGAGAATCATGTTATATGACTTTAAGATGCAGACATTTCAGACTTCCAAAATCATATGAATTTGTTAATTATAAAACCCCTAATAGGAATATTTTTGTGAAGTTGTATATTTAAATTTCCTCTAATTTTACTATTATGTATTAAAAACTCAAGTGCCAACTACAGAGGAATTTCAGCAATAAAGCTCTTTATGTGTAGGAAGTAACTTTGATACATCTACTTGTATCATCTGAATGAAATAAATGCAAAATTTTGACAGCATAAAGGATTCAAAACCAATTAGTTATTGACAATAAAGGAATGTCCATATGTAAGAGGTTATTAGGAATAGAACTTGTAAAAGAATATATATTTTAATAACTATTTATTCTCAATAAATAGAAGACTGTTGTTCCCTAGAGGTTCTAAGTGTATATTCCATATCTGAAAATCAATGTGTATGAACATGAGACTGTTATTAACAAAGTCATTGATTGCAGTCCTGCTTGTTCTTCTGTTGTGAAGGATATTCACTCATTTACTTCCTGACTGACAGGCAGTAATGACTCCAATAAGCTAATGAGACATCAAGTTAAATAAATATGATTTTAAGTCAATAAAAGTGTAAACATGATTTTAATGAGTTTCTGTGCTAATAGTTTCCCTACTTATGGATCAGTGTTGATGGTATACAAAAAGGGATGAATATAAGACTGGGTTCCATGTCCAGCTCTATGCTTTATCAGATTTGTAGCCAGAGTTGAGCTGTATCAGCTCTCTCGGCCTTAGTCTTTGAGCTTACCTCATGGAGTTATGGTGAGGGTCAAGTGAAATAACAGACATTGACATTTTTTTTAAAAAGGCAAGTTTTATTTAAATGCATGAAAATAAAATTTATAAATCTATGAAGTAGGTATAATTTGATGACACATTTTTAAAGTTTTTATTTTGCCCCCTTTCACCATATCTCCATTTTAGCTGTTTTACATTTCCATTCACCCATTCATGCAATGGATATTTATGGTCCATCTGTAACACGTCAAAGTCTATGATAAACTCTGCTTAGCTCCTTGAATCCTATGCCCCTTCATTTCATTGTCTAAGGGTCCAACTGTTAACTAGCTAAATTGGTAAACATATATCCAATGGCCTTCTCTAGATGATCTTTCACAATTAGCAGACAGTGTGTGGGGCTTTCTAGGGCTGTGGAACTTTTTATGAAAACGTTGTATGTTTTTATTAGCTTTTTCACCTTGCTGTCAAAAGTAAGATATTTTTACCATCCATTAAAATACTCAGGTAGCTTACCCACTTATTTTATCTATGCAAAAGCTAGTAGGAGTCTATTATTGATCCGATCAGTAATATAACACAGAGCCTCTCTTTGACATCAGGAAACTTAAGGAGCACAGGCCTATCAAGATACAACTAAATTCATGGTGCTGAGAAGAATCTCCATCTAATCTGTGCCTCCATTCCCTATCCCATTTTAATGGCCGAGAGAGGGAGAGTATGTTTTTTTCAGGATCACATAGCATATTACCAAGAGAGTTAGATCCACCTCACCAAACACTTGTTGATGTTGTAATCTACATTTGTAAGCCTTTGATGATTGCTGGAATGTGAATATACTACAAGAGTTAGTTTACACACAAGGGGAAAATGATTTGAGAATTTATTTGGCCTCCTATGTTGAAATTTTGTTCTTAGTGTCTAACATATGTATCTCCTGGGTCTAGTATTTTTCCAGATTAAACCGGAGAGGAAAAAAAAATAGTACCTAGCAGTGTTTTTCATTTCTGCTTGACTAGTATTCTCATTTTCATTGTGACTTTAATATCTTTATGTTCTAACACATGAGGAATTTCCATTGCATTCTTGATTAGTCTCTTTAGCACTGCTGTTTTCTAGAGTCAGGAAACAAACCTTTCATCTCTAGGAAATTGACTTGATAATTCCTCAGTCAGTACATATATACAGTTGGCCTTTGACAGATGAATCATTCTGGTCATCAACCGAGAAAATACCCTTCATTCCATCAGGATTGTGACGGTTTTATCCCTGAGCTTTCCTGGCCTAAGAGTTCATGATACAGGTACTTCATTTTCACTATTTTGAGGGAGGGAAGGAAAGGGAGCAGTTAGAGCTCACAAACAGCTAGACTATCTTTTTTCTTCACCTTTCCAAATCGACAAAGAATGTTGTTTATGTTGTCTTTTAACAGCCACTTACAAGATTTAGCTTTTCCCATATGGTCAAATATTTCTTCTTTATTCCTAAACTTTATCCACTGACTCTCAAAGGAGTCACTGCTTAGGTGGGCTTTCTATATTCCATGGCATGCTTCTGAAGAAAGGCAGCATCTATATCTGACCTCCACCTGTCTGCTGGCTTCAGAAAGCTACTTGGTATTTTTAGACAGTACTACTTTTATTTACCCTAACCCCCATGCTCCCCCAAACCCTGCAAAAAAGAACAGTAAGAGATGTCAAATATAGAAGACATTTGATCTGATCTGATCTGATCTATGAAATGTAGAAATGCTACATTTCTAAGTGAAATGCTAGCCTTGGGTGATACATTATGGTGGATGAACAGAACAAGGCTGGCTGCACTCACTACTCAGTTTTCTTTTCCAGCCTTGTTAGCATTTCATTTTAGGCTCATATGTTCCTATACCTGGAACAGATCTTAAAGATTATCTTGTTCCTTTTAGTCTCCTTCCCCATTTTACAGATGAAGCAAGCGAGGCCAAGAGAGGTGGCATAGCATCTTGATTTCAGGTAGCATTGTTATTGACTTCAGCTGTTTCCCATTTGTTCATGTGTCTTGCACATATTTTCCTTGATATTGTGCTGGGACAAGCTTCATTAGTTTACAACTTAAGTGGACTCTAATTTTTCTAAAAAGCGCATACGTAAAATTTTCCAGAATGGAAAGTTTACATAAGTTGGAAATAGTCTGTTAATGAGCTGTTGCCTGGTAATAAAGAAATTACCTTAAAAGGTAATAAATTTGTGCCTTGTGCCACTGAAAGTGTCCAAAGGCGGGTTGAGTAAAACAGTATGAAACTTCTCTTTGAGAATGCTCACTAGCATGTGAATCGTATTTACCTCTTTATTATAAATAATTAGGACTTCCCCCAAACATTTGTAAGTTGTTTACATAGGTCTGGGCAATTGAATGAAGATGTTAGTTATTATAAGCTTCAGGAATTCGGGGAACATCAGATTTAAAGAGCTGATTTTTTTGAATTTTTATTGTATCACTGATATCCATTTCGACTCAGTTTTCCTTCTCAGTATCCTTAGCACTCCATTTTGAATTCATAGGCTATTGTACCTAGAACAGCTAGCTATTGGAGATGATCTTGTCTCCTCCTTCTCTCGCCCCATTTTACAGATGATGTAAGCAAAGTTACAAGAGGTAATGTAAAATCTGAACATTTACAAATTTATTAAACATTATTACTGATTTTTGTTTTTTTCACTCATTTTCTCAGTGGTTTCCACCCTCAATCTAATGTGCAGTTTCGTTTGTACTTAGGTTATAGGATAAATAATAAATATTAAGTAAGTAAAGTAATGAAAAAACTATATTGTCAGTTTTAAAGGCCATTAATTCCCTAATGGCCATCAGTGAACATTTCACTTCTAATTAGGTTCTTGGAAACACTGTGGTCTTAAAAAAGTTGAATATCCTTTCCTTATCTTATTTGTGTGATTAATTTGCTTAGCATATCTTTTTATCATAATGCAAAGTGCTCAGCTCTTTGTCTTTGGAATTGCTGCATTTTTCTGAATTATCTCTGGCTTCTTCTTTCTATTCAAACTTTGTAACAAACTCATGGGATGAAGAAATCTGTTGACAGCAAATATGTAGATATTATCAGAGCTAAAATTAAAAGGGAAAAAAGTAGCTTTGTAGGTTGGCATTCAGAAGTCCCTGAAGGAATTTGTAAAGAAGATAATCTCCCTTCACCATACTGTCCTGATTGGACAGTAATGAAAACTGTAGCTTTCCATCCACTGTTTTCTAATTCAAGGACTAGTAAGACCCTTATGATCTCTATGGTGCTTACCTGAGAGTATTCTATAAAAACTTGGCAAGAAAGGAAATAGAACAAAGAAATACTGCTCTCAAATTATGATACATCCAAAGTTAAATCTCATATAATTCAGACTTTGTTTCATCCCCAATATGAAAAATTACATCATATTAAAAATTTTTAAAGATAAGTAAAGGAAGACAAGTGACAAATATTGAAAATTGGTTGCCTGATCCTGAGGTTCATAGTGACTGTCCAGAGTGTTTTATGTAGGTGCTGAGAAGAACACAGAATTAAAAAAACAAAAATGTCACTAAAAATACATTTTTCTTTCATAACAGGACTTTCTGTAATGATTTATAGAAAATTACATATGGACTTTCAAAGTAAAGACTGTGCTTGGCCAATTCACAGCAAGCAGTAAGAATAGTAGTTCATTATTGTCATTTTTGATAATTAGTTCCAAAAGAAATATTTTTACAAAGTTACCTTTCCTTAGATTTCTAGTAATTGAAACCCGTATTATATGATCTCTAGTCTTAGAGTCCATTCAGTACATACTGATTTTTTTTCCTTAAGGCTCAGCCCACTGTCACATTAAGTTATTATTTTCTATAGCTAGTGCTTACTTTATTTATTGCAAAAACAGACACTTGTCTTTGCAAACATGGCTTGTGAAAAATTAATCTATAATTTTATTCTGTATCCTAGTTTGTGTTGAAGAAAGAGTGCTTAAGACTGTCAAATTATCACAGAAAACTAAATGGACTCAAAAGGGGGGAAAGAATGCTATAAAATGCTTTCAAATCTACTTGATGGTTCACATTTAGAATGTTATTCTTGAAGGAAAGTAAGAAAAGTGAAGCCTAGAATATTTTAGTTATTAATTCCATCTATATTTGACATGCTTAACAGGGAAACTTGCTGCTAAACACTTTCATGTATGAATGGGATTTTTTTTCTCCTGGGCAATTAAAAAATTCTACTGTACCATTGAGTATTCTCACCTAATAAACTCTAAATATTGGCTAAATAAGAAAGGTGACATTTCATCTCTCAATGGTTTATAAAGATCTCTCACTTTCAGGGTTCTATATCTCATTCTGTTGTAACACATCCATTCAAAATCTGTGCCTAAGGCATTATAAAACATGGTATTCATCCTGACCTTTAAACAAAAAGAAATCTCAATTTTATTTTTCGGTACAATCTTTGAAATAGCCTTTTGCTGTCTTTTAAAATTCATTGACCCTGATTTTTCTCTTTGATCATTTAAATGGTATCTACTTTAGTTGAAATAAAGTCTTTATGAAAAGTTAAACTTAAGGACAATCATAAATTAAATGTAAAAGAAGAATTTGTTTTCTTTCTGCTTCAAAGTGAGGGTTCAAAGTGCCTTTTTGGAATAGATAAGCAATTGGTGGACCCTGCTGGCCATATGTGGGAGAGCCAATATCCATCTTAGCTCTGGCTCCAAGGTAACCTCAATGGTAGAGAGTACACCTAGTAAGATTGCTTATCCCCATTAAACTCTTAGCTACCTGAGGACAGAGTCAATCATTATCACTTGTTCACCCCAACCCTTGGCAAAGTATCTGACCCAAAGCAAGAATACTAAAAGTCCTTGGTATATGATTTAATTAAATAACCTTGAAAACTAATATTGGTTGCACCAGGATTATTTTAATTCCTTATTGGTGAGAAATCTGAAAATATGTTATATAAAAGTAATCAAGTTCCTTACTAAAAAGCATACATATTGTTTTTTAGAATACCTCAGATTATAGTTCAATGCGAAGTGAATGGGAACTTGATGAGGTTTCAAGCATAGTACTATGTTTTAGACTGTTAAGAAAGGTACATTTCTATGATTATCTTCTCAGGAAAAAAATGACACACACTCCAGATATACCTATATGATATTCATGCACAGGAAGAGAAAAATTTTGCCAATTATTTAATATTTTTAGGATGCCAGACATCTAAATATATAAAAATAAGCCCATATGGAACTACCCTGGTGTTTATAGCTGTGAAGGAAAATTTTATCCAGAGTAATATGAATAGGTAACTCTAAGGTATTATCAACTAGAGCATGCTTTCATTTTACAAGAGGAGAAATGAGTGTCTCCAGCGTTCCATAGCTCCCCCTCAGCCTGATTCACTACTTTAGGTTATCACTTGTCCCTCTAGACACGTGCATTTACTATCCTTGCACTAGACAAGAATATATTAATCTCTGCGCCAGTGAGCTGAAAAGCCTCAGCACACTTTTAATTGCTTTGACCATTTGGGCAGACCACAAGGTAAACCTAATGAGCGAAATCTCTATCCATTTTACAAATTTCTGACCTATTTGAATGGATTTCTGCTTCATACAGATCAGCTTCATGAAGTAATAGAAAACTATACCTTTATTAAAATATGCCTCCATTTTTAAATTCTCAAGTTTATTTTCAACAGTTATGTCAGGAGAAGCACAAATCCAGTGCTATTTAAGTTGTGAGGAGCAGAGATGTTGTTCTAGTTAGAAAGATACCGCTTGTCTTTTTTCCACATACTACACACACCTGCTGGCTCAGTGTGTACCATTTGGTAGAAAAGGAACTTGAGAAGGACCAGCACCTTTTACTCACAGCCAGACTCGGGCACATGAGGGTGAGCCAGCAACAATTACTTTGCATGTCAGGCTAATAGTGCTTCTGGGAGTCACAGTGATGGTACATATACAAATTATAATATTTGGAATCAAAATGTCTTTTAAAAAGAGGGAGGACAAAGGCCATTTCCTAGCATTTGAAAGTGTTTCAGTATGGATTGGGAACTCATCCCAAGATAAGTGGAGTCATGATATTAGACCTGGTTGTGTTGAAAATGACAGATGACACAGGATGAGATCATGAGATATAGCTTTAATTGTTACTCAGTCTTAACCAAGGTAACTTTTACTACCAGTTCTTAAGAGAAGAGGTGTGTTTGGTAAGAGAGAGTCAAATAAAAGAATTATAACACTAGGCTGTTGAGGAAGTAACTGATTATGGGAACCTACATAAAAGAAAAAGAAACTTAAATCATTGTTGAGGAATGGGTCCTTTATTGCCTCAAAAAGAAAATGAGCACCCTTACACACAAACCAGTGTCTGTGTCCAAGATAGTGGACAGTGTCAGTAGAGGACCAAGGTATAAAAATTGAAGTCATTCCTTTTCACTTCAGATTAGCTTATGTCTAAAATAGACATCCACTTCTTGGAGCCATATTTAATAAAACATTGGCAATCCTGAACATACCTAATACAAGGCAAGCAAGACCGTAAGTTAAGTCAAACCATATCTTGCAGAATGGTCAAAATATTGAGAAGATTTAAGAACACATGTGGCACTTATGACACCTTTTCTGGTCTCTGAAAAATGTGAGTCATGGGAACTCAGATCATCAAGACCAAACTTCTGATTTACCTGGAGCAAACCATGTCCTGCTCTATGTACTCCTTACCTCTCAATGAGACAATTATAGCAACCAAATCTAATACAACTCCTCTCACTGTGTAGGTGCTAAAAGTATTCTTGACATTGCTATTTAAATAATTACTGTATTGTCATTAATTCCGTTTTTATTGGCAGTTCCATGATACAAAATGCTTCCTATTTAAAATGGCCAACATCTCAATGCAGTATGTATACAATGATATATTATGTAGACACGGATGTATTTGTGGATAAAAAATAGCTGCAGGTGTTTATAAACAAACACCTATTGAACTTTCACTTAGTACCACAGTATAAAATGGAAGATGCTTCTTCTTTCATTTTCAAAATGAACCTCCAGGAAATAATTTCTCCATTCAGGGCCTTATTTCTTTGTAAAATCAAATGGTCTCCCTTTAAGTTTTAAAACATTGTGATTCTGTGATTCCATGAAAAACAAATGTGTAATGTAAATGTGGAGGGGGGAAAATCATTGCTAGTAACATTAAAAATATCTTTTGAGTGAGAAGAACTTTCTTGTTGCTTGCTTTATTTTTTAAACAAAAAATAAAAAAATTTATTTTTAAAAAATCATATTTCTATGTGAAATTTTATGAATTTGAAAAAAAACTTTTGGAATTAAATCAAACATATCCTTGGGTCATAGCTGCATGGTTACCCACATTTTTCCTCAAGCCACAATGAACCATATGGCTCTGTTCATCTTCTAACAAACATGTAAAATAAGTATGATCATTCAAGTTTTACATATGAGAAAGCCGAGGCTTATAGAAATTAAGGAGCCTGCTGGCTTTTACCCAAGTAATAAACAGCAGAGGCAGCAGGGAAACCTTGCATACGATACCAAAGCCCTGAGTTTTCCTTTGTTTCATTCTACCTCTCAGAAAACCTGTTTTAATCCAAGTATTATACCACACAATTAATTCTTTATAAAAGCTTATTTTTAAAGTGTATTTCTTAAAACTGTCCAATACAGTTTTTGAAAGAAAAATGAAATGAAATGAAATAGGAATCATGAGACCCATAACTCTCTCTTTCTTAGTCTAACCAAAGCCTGTTCCCACTAAGCCACCACCACTCCACCTAGTGGCAGCATTGGAGGTCAAGTACCATCTGGAAAACAACTTAAAATTGAAAGAAAAGCATGAGTCTAGTTTCAGTCTGTAATCCCACACTAACCTTTCGAAAGGCCAGCAGTCTTCTCCTAAATGCGTTAGGTTTTGTGGAGCATGGAAGTTCTATGCTTAGAATTCATGCCATTTTAATATCTTTTAGGGTAAGCTATCTCACTAGTGACTCTTTGGACTCTAGATTTCATTTATAGGATCATATGATTATTGGAATATTGGAATATTATAAGTTGATTATTGGGTATACAAAATACTTTCTTTCCTTCCCTTTAACCCTCATTGTCTTTCTGCTGAGTTCCTATGCATTCTTCAAGGGTCAAATACAGCTTCTTCCAGGAAGCTCTTACTCAAGAGGAGATTTAATTACTCAATCTTATGCTTCACAATATTGTAAACTCTGACTACAAGGGGTATCTATTAATCTCTATATCACTAACTGATTAGAACACGGAGAGAATTTAAATGTTAGCTGAAAGAGTACATGAATTATATAATTATTTCAGTGGCTACGCAGGCATTAAATACCAAATGTGCTATTTTGTCAACCTCACATTAACCTCCCTTTTCTCTACCAATCTTGGGTGATTTACATATGAAATATACATTGAACTTGAGAACACAGGCAAACATATGCTTGTAGTTTTATTGACCTGTTTATGAGAAATTATAAAAAAAGTTATACTATATAAATTTTTGCTCAAAGACTGTATAACATGTCAGAAACTAAAACTTGTCGAGTCTAGCATAATATCTGCTTCACATATTGTTCTCCTCTCCCACACATTAGTTTTAAATACAGCTTTTCAAAAGATGAATTCTAGAAATTTGCATGCTGATTCTATTAGAGAAAATGGTCAGATTCTATTCAGAATGAATACAAGCTAAATTGGTAAGATGCTGTGATACTTTGCCACTTGGCTTCAAGTTAGGACAGCATCAGTGTTGAGGTTGGCTTTCAATTCTGGGTCTTTCCCTTTTATAAAAAGGTTTAGGAAAACTCCAAGTTTCCTTTCAGCTCCATCTCTAATAATCCAGACTTCTACTAAGGAGAAAAAAATATTTAAATTGCCAAACTGCAAAATATCTGAAAAGAGCAAAGACTATGTTTGAGCATTGGGCACACTTTAGGGGAAACCAAAGTCAAATACTAACTGCTCATCAAAAATTAAACCCCAAACTTTGAGACTAAAGTTGTAGGCAGGTAAAAAGAATTTGAGATTAATGACTCAAATTAGACAATGGATTTTCAATTGCTTTTTAATCTGTCAACCCATTTTTTTTCCCATAAGGGCAGGCAAAAAAAAAAAAAAAAAAAGCAAGACCAAATTATTTTCCTTTCAGATAAAGTAGTATTCCACAAAATAAAATTTAAGAGAAGTTGAATTGAGGGTTTTTGTAGTCAGTGACCTGAACATAAAATTTTGTTATTTGATAGTTCCTTAAAATGGCTTCAGTAGAATGAATTAGTGTGAAAAAAGAAGTATAGCTTTCTTGCTATTCAGGTTAGTATGTGCAGAACCATAAATATAGGAAAAATTATGTATAGTTCACTAAGTGTTAAACAGCATTTTTTGACTGACTAATATTCCATTGTATAAATACACCACATCTTCTTTATCCATTCATCTGTCAATGGACATTTAGGGTGCTTCCATGTCTTGGCTATTGTAAATAGTGCTGCAGTGAACATTGGGGTGCATGTATCTTTTCTAATTATGGTTTTCTCCAGATATATGCCCAGGAGTGGGATTGCAGGATTATGTGGTAGCTCTGCTTTTAGTTTTTTAAGGAACCTCTGTACTGTGCTCCGTAGTGACTTTACCACTTTACGTTCCTACCAGTAGTATTGGAGGGTTCTTTTTTCTCCACACCCTCTCCAGTACTTACTATTTGTAGACTTTTTGATGATGGCCATTCTGACTAGTGTGAGGTGATACCTCATAGTAGTTCTGATTTGCATTTCTCTAATAATTAGCGATGTTAAGCAAATTTTCATGTGCCTGTTGCCCATCTGTATGTCTTCTTTGGAGAAATGCCTATTAGATCTTCTGCCCATTTTTTGATTGGGTTGTTTGTTTTTTTTTTTATATTAAGGTGTATGAGCTCTTTGTATATTTTGGAAATTAATCCCTTGTCTGTCACATCATTTGCAAATATTTTCTCCCATTCTGTAGGTTTGTCTTCTCATTTTGTTTATTGGTTTCCTTTCCTGTGCAAAAGCTTTTAAGTTTAATTAGGTCCCATTTGTTTATTATTGTTGTTATTTCCATAACTCTAGGAGGCGAATCCAACAAGATATTGCTGCAATTTATGTCAAAGAGTGTCCTGCCTGTGTATTCCTCTAGGAGTTTTATAGTGTCTGGCCTTACATTTAGGTCTTTAATCTATTTTGAGTTTATTTTTGTGTGTGGTGTTAGAGAATGTTCTAATTTCATTCTTTTACATGTAGCTGTCCTGTTTTCCCAGCACTGTCTTTTCTCCATTGTATATTCTTGCCTTCTTTGTCATAGATTAATTGACCATAGGTGCATGGGTTTATTTCTGAGCTCTCTATCCTGTCCATTGATCTATATGTCTGTTTTTTGGTGCCAGTACCATACTGTTTTGATTTCTGTAGCTTTGTAAGTAGTCTGAAGTCAGGGAGCCTGATTCCTCCAGCTCCATTTTTCTTTCTCAAGATTGCTTTGGCTATTTGGGGTCTTTTGTGTTTCCATACAAATGATATTACTCAGCCACAAAAAAGAATGAAATAATGCCATTTGCAGCAACATTGATGGACCTAGAGATTATCATACTATGTGGAGTAAGCCAGACAGAGAAAGATAGATATCATATGATATCGCTTATATGTGGAATCTAAAAAAAAATGATACAAATGAACTTATATACAAAACAGAAATAGACCCACAGACATAAAAATCAAACTTATTGTTACCAAAGGGGGAGGGGGGAGGGATAAATTAGGAGTTTGGGATTAACATATACACACTACTATATGTAAAATAGATAACCAACAAGGAACTATACTTGATATTTTGTAATAACCTATAAGGGAAAATAATCTGAAAAAATTGGTATATATGTATGTGTAACTGAATCACTTTGCTGTACACCTGAAACTAACACAACATTGTAAATCAACTATGTTTCAATTTTTAAAAATGAATTAAAAAAATAAAAACAAAATTATGTAATATTTTATGCAACATAGTGGAGGTATGTAGACATGAACTGGACAGGAACTGTGACATTTGAGAGTACGTTAAAAGAATGGGTTTATTTAATATCAAAAAAGAAACATTAGGATTCTATATATATTCCTCAAGGCCCAGTATACCACTTGTTTGCTTTGCTTAATATATATGAATGTGTTTTATCAAGTTAAAATATATTTGAATTTTAACATAATTGGTTCTCAATTCAAGAAAGGACTAGTATCTCTTATAGACACCCTACATGAAATCTTTCTTTTGTAAGCTAACATAGAATGTGAAAAGGTTGCTGTTTCATACCTGTGCTTATTCTGTCATATTGTAGGCTCCCTGAGAATGTATATTCCTATTTATTTTTTTAAAACATGTTTCCCTCTTTTTCAGATATTTAGGAAAGGATAAATGGTATTTTCTTTTAGGCAATTGAGCTGTTGATTGTTAGCTGTAACTTTTAAGTTTTAGATGTAAAGCAAAGAAATAAATTAAAAAATACAAATGGTTGGATTTTGAATTTTGTTTGTATGCTGATTCAAAGGAAGCTTAGCTCTGGAAGATATCAGTACTAAGTTTGATGAACCATCGCAAAGGCTATTTCATCAAACTATTTCAGACATTTGGAAAAGGCTGTATTCATTCATTCATTCTTTCATTCATTCACAAACATTTATAGAGAAGCTACCAGGTGCAGGTACTGCTAAAATTCAAGGAGAAATGAGAGATACCTTGATCACAAATAAGTTGTACTTAGTAAGGTCATATTTGCAAATATATATATATATATATATATATATATATATATATATATAAAACGTGAAATAAAAAGTGAACATTATGTTGAAAGCCACAGATACATTGCTGTTGTTGGGATCAGAAGAGGATGAGATGATTTTCAGATGACAAGATGAGATGATTTTGTGAAGGGAGTTGAAGTTATATTAGGTCTTTAAGAATAATTGAGATTTGGTTTTGCAGATATAGGTGGGAGGACTTGCCACATGTAAACGCACAGCAGAAACAAACAAGTGAAATATTGTGATGGAATCTGTGGGAGATGAAAAGGTATATAACAAATGACCTATGAAGATAGATGCATGCATATGAGGTGATTTAGCAATCTGATGGTAAAGAACATGAATTATCCACATATGTCTGAATCTTTTCTTTTTATGGATATGTAACCAAAAACTATACAAGTGGGAAGATAAGTAAATAAACGTTCGTGTTTGCAGAACCATTTCCTTGGTCTACCATTTTTGTTGGGTCTGAGAAGATGCTTTGATTAAGTGACTTGTCACCTTTTAGTGTGCAAAAGAAAATTATTTTAGGATTAGGTCATGAGTCCTGAATTACAAATGAATCAAATTAAAAATTTGCATTAATAGGACCATTGGGTAGTAGGATGGTTTTTAACTTTCAGAGCTGAATTGGCCTGCCCCTCTTCTTTCACCCAGTGTTGTCTTTGTACACAAATGCCAGTTCCACTTGGGAGAATATAATCTCTTTTCTATTCACGATCCCTATTCAATCCATCAGTCAAGCTTACTCTGCTTTTATCCTGTTTACATAAAAATGGTCACCTCTATTTGCCTTCTGCCTCCTGTTTTGCCAATGCTGTCTTATGAAATCATAGGAGCAAAATACTCACTACCTACAATCAAAATGTCTAAAAACAGAGTGTGCTCAATGTAACAGGTAAACCAAGTGATGTTAACTATTATAGTAACTGAAGCACATTGATCAAAGTCATTTGATTACTGGAAAATATGCACATTTATAAGTAAAAGCCTATTTTACCTGGTCATTCTTATCAATGAAAGGGCATAAATCATAACCAGAGCATCATGGCATAAGGAGGGAAGATCCCCAAACTGGAGACTGTATTCCAATCCTGACCCTCATATTACCTGGCAGCATGATCTTGATTGTGCGATTTCCTTCCCATTAGAGACCTTGATTTCTTCGTCTGTAAAATGGAGAGTCAGACTATATATTTACAAGCTGTGAATTTCAAGGATTCTGTTAATCATAAGAACAGAACTTATGAACTTCCTTTGTTTTATGAAGCCAAACAAATATGCGTGTCATCCCTTTGTATGAATGATAATATATTTGAAACATGATAGAGGTAAATTATATTCAATAACCTAGGACTTTAGAAAAGAAAAGCAAACAGCAAACCAAGGCCTGTCTCTTCATTCCTATTTAGTGGTGAATATGTTTACTTTGAATTATCCTTCTGAGGAGTCATTATCACAGCAAGAAGCATTGCAGCAAAGATGTTTTTTTAATAAAACACAACTCTAGTGTTTTAGTTCTATCAGAACTGTTTGTCTAGCAGATTACTCTTTAAGCTGTTGAAATGAAAGTGGCTGGTGTGATGGTGCATGCAGGCTTGATTGAGACTGAGCAGAACACATCTGTGACAGGTGGTTTTAGAGCACTGCTAGGGATATAATATCAGGTCTCTATCTACTCACACCTGCTGGGTACCTGCATGATACCAGGATTCTTTTGTTTTGCCTCATTTTTTTAATCTTAATTTTAAGATTTTTTTTTCCAGATTAATAAAAGGATTTGTAGTGTCTGCTATGCCTCAAAGCAACATCACAGCAATCCCACATCACAGGTGCTCTGTAGTCATGGTGCATTCCAGCCTATATTTCTCATTCATTGACCATTACAGTAGTTCCTCACTGAGAAATGTTTCAGTCACTGAGCATTGTAATCACTGCCAAGAAGATGTTTAAATGAAAGTGTAATTTAAACCCAACGAGCAAGTAACACAAGCAAATTCTGGGGTTGTTTCTCCTCAATGACAGTGGGAATAGTTATAGAGCATCCCTACAGTGACACATTACCCCCAAGAAAAGCCCTTTACTGCATATATTCAGAGGCAAAATGTCATCATCCTCTGGAAAGCCCACAATGTTATGTCAGCTTTGATTAGAAATTTAGGTAGTATTGGAGGAGAAATTTTGGCTCCTCTGGATGTTGGAATTGATCCAAGTCATAGAAAGGCTGAAAAAAATAAAGCAAGTAAAGCCCAAATAAGGGTGAGGTTTTTAAAAATATATATATTCCTTGTACTGAGGCCCAAGGTTATTTTGGTGGTGTAATCACCAGGACATGAAAGATGTGATAGGTAACCAGGTTTATTCTCATTCCCTCCTTAACTCAACTAGTCCATTTTGGGTTGTTTATTTAATGGGGATTTCATTGTTCTTCTTTTGGTAACTTTTCACAGGAAGTACCATTCTTTTATATGGGATCAGATGATCTTACAGTATATCCTTGTAGTCATGAAGCTTTTGCTTGTTGTGTGAGCCTGGATAAGTCAATTCCCATTTCAGACTCTAAATTTTCTCAGATTTAAAATAGAACTATTTTAGCAGTTGTACCTTTTAAATTTTAATTTTGTTATTTTTATACAAATTTTAAAGGTTTCTTTCCATTTATAGTATTACAAAACATTGGCTATGTTCCCTGTGTTGTACAATACATCCTTGAGCCTATCTTACACCTTATAGTTTGTACCTCCCACTCCCCCACCCCTATATTGCCCCCCATCCCACTGGTAACCATTAGTTTGTTCTCTATATCTGTGAATCTGCTTCTCTTTTGTTTTATTCACTAGTTTGATGTATTTTTTAGATTCTACATATAAGTGATATTATACAGCATTTGTCTTTCTCTGACTTATTTCACTTAGCATAATGCCTTCTAAGTCCGTCCATGTTGCTGCAAATGGCAAAATTTCATATGTGTATATAAACCACATCTTTATCCATTCATCTGCTGATGGACACTTAGGTTGCTCCCATATCTTGACTCTTGTAAATAATGCTTCTATGAACATTGGGGTGCATGTATCCTTTCAAATTAGTGTTTTGGGTTTTTTTTAGGATAATATACCCAGGAGTGGAATTGCTGGGTCATATGGTAGTTCTATTCTTAGTTTTTTGAGAAACTGCCATACTGTTTTCCACAGTGGCTGCAGCAAGTTACATTCCCACCAACAGTTTACAAGGCTTCCCTTTTCTACACATCCTCACCAACATTTGTTACCTGTGTCTTTGATGATAGCCATTCTGAAAGGTGTGAGGTGATATCTCGTTGTGGTTTTGATTTGCATTTCCCTGATGATTAGCAATGTTGAACATCTTTTCATGTTTCTGTTGGCCATCTACATTTCCCCTTTGGAAAAATGTCTATTTAATTCTTCTGCCCATTTTTCAATTGAGTTGTTTGTTTTTTTGACGTTGAGTTGTATGAGCTGTTTATATATGTTGTATATTAATCCCTTGTTGGTCATATCATTTTCAAATATTTTCTCCCATTCAGTAGATTGTCCTTTTATTTTGTTAATGGTTTCCTTTGCTGTGCAAAAGCTTTTAAGTTTAATTAGGTCCCATTCGTTTATTTTTGTTTTTGTTTCCTTTACTGTAGGAGACAGATCCAAAAAAATATTGCTGCAATTTATGTAGAAGAGTGTCCTGCCTATGTTTTCCTCTAGGAGTTTTATAGTATCTGGTCTTACATTTAGCTCTTTAATCCATTTTGCATTTATTTTTGTACATGGTGTTAGAGAATGTACTCCAAAAACTATAAGATACTGAAGAAAGAAATTGAAGATGGCACAAACAGATGGAAAGATATACCATGTTCCTGAATTGGAAGAATCAGTATTGTTAAAATGACCATACTACCCAAGGCAATCTAAGAGTCAGTGCAATCTCTATCAAAATACCAATGGCATTTTTCACAGAACTAGAACAAATAATTTTAAAATTTGTATGGAAACACAAAAGACCTGAAATAGCCAAAATGATCTTGAGAAGGAAGAACACAGCTAGAGGAATCAGGCTCCCTGACTTCAGACTATACCACAAAGCTACAGTAATCAAAACAGTGTGGTACTGGCACAGAAACAGACACATAGATCAATGAAACAGGATAGAGAGCCCAGAAATAAACCCATGTCCTGTGGTCAATTAATCTATGACAAAGGAGGAAATAATGTACAATGGAGAAAAGACAGTCTGTTCAATAAGTGGTGCTTATTGAATATTGGACAGCTATATATAAAAGAATGACAGCAGCTGCACTCTTTATTAGAGGTCTGAGAGCCACATTTTGCTAGTACATTAATTTCACTTGACCAACAGTTTTCTCTCCCTTAATTTAACTTACTGTTTGAAGCAGTAACACAAGCATAGAGAAAAGTAAGTCTGTTTCTTACAGCTCTATTCTCCAACCACCCAAATCCCTTCCCAGGAGGCAAACAGTATTGTCAGGTTCTTGTATATCCTTCAAAAGACTTTCTAAACATATACAAGCAAACACCTATTTTTGCATTTGTACATATTGAACACAAATGGTAGAATGTACAAATATATATGTGTTTGCATTGTGAGTGTTTGTGTATTTAATACAAATGGTAGTATGTACAAACACACACATTTATAGATTGCTTCTTTTATTGAACAATGCATCTTGGAGATCTTTCTAAAGCAATACATAATTAGCTGCTTTATTGTCTTTAGCACCTGTATAACATTATATTGTATGGACATTCCAGAATTTATCGAACCAATCCCCTATTGAAGAACATTTATGTTTTTTTAAGTATTTTGATGTTACAAACATCTTTACCATGAATATAATCTTGAACATACTCCATTTTGCACATGTGCTACTATATCTGCAGGTCATATTCGCAGAAGAGGGTCAACGGGTAGGTATGTGCATTGTAATATGAGATTTTATTCCCATTTCCTAATAGTATACCTTTGGCTGCTTCCCACAAACTTTGATATTTTGTGTTTCATTATTGTTCAGTTAGAACTATTTTTAATATCCTTTGTGATTCCTTCCGTGGTCCATGGGTTCTATATAAGTGTGTTTAATTCCAAACATTCAAGGATTTTTAAGATGTTTAATTTTATTAATTTCTAATTTAATTTTGTTTTTGTCAGTGATCATTCTCTGTAAGGTATCAGTCTTTTGTCTTTTTATAAGGACTAACATTTGTTTTAGCGAATGTTCTATATGCACTCAAAAAATATTCATTCTGCTGTTGTTTGGAATCGTGTTCTACAATATTGATTAGGCCAAGTTGTTTGATAGTGCTCAGATTTTATATATCTTTTCTGAGTTTTGCTATATCTTCTAACAGTTGTTGAGAGAGGAGTATTAAAATCCCTAACTATGATTGTGGAATTATTTGTTGTCTCCTTTACTTATGTTGCTTTTCACTTCATAAATTTTGAGATACTATTATTAGGCACATACATAAGTAGGGTTATTATGTCTAGATCCTGATGCCCTGACCCTTGATTATCATGAAGTGTTCCTTTTACCTCTGATAATACTCCTGGTCTTGAAACACCCTTTATCTGGTATTAATATAGCCATATCTATGCTTACTGTTGACTTGGGTGTATGTACTCCACACTTTTACTTTCAACCCCTATGAGGCTTAGTGATATCACTTCTAGACAAGATATTGTTGAGTTTTGCATTTTTGATCAGGCAGGCAGGCTCTGCCTTTTAGTTGGAGTGGTTGCTCTTTTTGCAATAAATGGGATGATTGCTATGGTTGGGTTTAAACTACCACCTTGCTTTTTGTTTTCTATTTATCTCATCTGACTTTTATTTTTCAATTTTTCTTCTTATTTCTTTTTGTTTAATTAATGATTTTTATATTTCTTTCTTTTTTTTTTTTTTTTTTTTTTTTTTTGCGGTATGCGGGCCTCTCACTGTTGTGGCCTCTCCCGTTGCAGAGCACAGGCTCCGGACACGCAGGCTCAGCGGCCATGGCTCATGGGCCTAGCCGCTCCACGGCATGTGGGACCTTCCCGGACCGGGGCACAAACCCATGTCCCCTGCATCGGCAGGCGGACTCTCAACCACTGCGCCACCAGGGAAGCCCTAGATTTCGTTTTTATTCCTGTGTTGCCTTCTTAGTTCTTTTGTATTATATTTATAGCTCTTTCTCTAGAGAGTATAGCAGGGATTCTTACTTTATGATAGTCTACTTAGAATTCATATTAAACACCTCATATAAAATAGAAGAACCTTAAAATAATATGTTTAAATTAAACACCTTTCTGCAATGTCATGTATATGTTTTTACATTATAATCCTCTCAGTGCAATGTTATGATTCTTGCTTTAAAAATTAAAAGAAGAAAAAGTATGTCCTTTTATATTTAGCAGCATGTTTATGATTGCCAGTAGTATTCATCCCTTCCTATATAACCTAGTTTTCATCTGGTATAATTTCCCTTCAGTCCAAATAACATCTTTCAGCATTTATTATAATGCAAGTCTGCTAGAAATGAATTCACTCATTTTGTTTATCTGAAAATATTTTTTACTTCCGCTGGGTATAGAATTATGGATTCAATCCCTTTTTTATTTTAGCATTTTAATGACATCCCTCCATTGTTTTCTAGCTGCCATTGTTTGCCTGTGTTTCATGTGTCCTTGTTCCTTCTCTATTTCATTTAATTTTTTCTTTATTTTTCAGAAGTTTGGTTATAATGTGCCTGAGCATAGTTTTGGTGTATTTCTCCTGCCTGGAGTTTGCTAAGCTTCTTTGGTGTGGATCAGAAGAAATTTTTATTTTTACCATATTTGATAACTTTTAACCATTACTTATTTTTTTCTACTTTATTCTATTTATTTTTCTTCCACATAGGTTAGATAGTTTGATATTGTTGGTGGTTACTGAATCTGTTTTATGTGTTTGCAGGGGAATGGGGGTGTTAAATATTTATCTGCCTGTTTTAGCCTGGATAATTTCAATTAACCTGTCTTCAGGTTCATTAATGTTTTCATTTGCCAGTTTCTAGTCTGTCAATAAATACATCCAGTATTTTTTCCTTAAATATTTTTCTTTTCACTTTTAGAAATGTCATTTCTTTCTTTTTATCTTTTCCAATTTTTTGCTGATATTTCTTATTTGTTTACTCATTATGGCCATTTTCTTTAAGTCTATGACATATTAATAGGAGCTGTTTTAAAATCCTTGCCTATTAATACTAACACCTGGGTCATCATGTGGTCCTTACTGCTGACTGCTTAATTGGTGGATTATGGATTACATTGCCTTGCTTGTATCTATGTTTTGTAATTTTTTTATTGTAGGTTAGATATTTGTATAATATGAGTGCTTCCCTTTTTTTTGAATTTTATTTTATTTAGTTTTTTATACAGCAGGTTCTTATTAGTTATACATTTTATACATATTAGTGTATATATGTCAGTGCCAATCTACCAATTCATCACACCACCACCACCCCGCTGCTTTCCCCACTTGGTGTCCATACATTTGTTCTCTACATATGTGTCTCACTTTCTGCCCTGCAAACCGGTTCATCTGTACCATTTTTCTAGGTTCCACATATATGTGTTAATATACGATATTTGTTTTTCTCTTTCTAACTTACTTCACTCTGTATGACAGTCACTAGATCCATCCACGTCTCCACAAATGACCCAATTTCATTCCTTTTTATGGCTGAGTAATTTTCCATTGTATATATGTGCCACATTTTCTTTATCCATTCATCTATCGATGGGCATTTAGATTGCTTCCACGACCTGCCTATTGTAAATAGTGCTGCAATGAACATTGCGGTGCATGTGTCTTTTTGAATTATGGTTTTCTCTGGGTACCTGCCCAGTAGTGGGATTGCTGGGTCATATGGTAATTCTATTTGTAGTTTTTGAAGGAAACTCCATACTGTTCTCCATAGTGGCTGTATCAATTTACATTCCCA
>NC_041214.2:83999630-84000911 GCF_002837175.3 Physeter macrocephalus | reverse complement strand
CCTATGTTTTTCTCTAAGAGTTTTATAGTGTCCAGTCTTACATTTAGGTCTCGAATCCATTTTGAGTTTATTTTTGTGTATGGTGTGAGGGAGTGTTCAAATTTCATTCTTTTACCTGTAGCTGTCCCGTTTTCCTGGCACCACTTATTGAAGAGGCTGTCTTTTCTCCATTGTATATCCTTTCCTCCTTTATCAAGAATAAGGTGACCATATGTGTGTGGGTATATCTCTGGGCTTTCTATCCTGTTCCATTGATCTATATTTCTGTTTTTGTGCCAGTACCATACTGTCTTGATTACTGTAGCTTAGTAGTGTACTCTGAAGTCAGGGAGTCTGATTCCTCCACTTCCATTTTTTTCCCTCAAGACCGCTTTGACTATTCGGGGTCTTTGGTGTCTCCTTACAAATTTTAAGATTTTTTGTTCTAGTTCTGTAAAAAATGCCATTGGTAATTTGATAGGGATTGCATTGAATCTGCAGATTGCTTTGGGTAGTATAGTCATCTTGATAATATTGATTCTTCCAATCCGAGAACCTGGTATATCTCTCCATCTGTTTGTGCATCTTTGATTTCTTTCGTCAGTAAATCGGTACAGCCACTATGGAGAACAGTATGGAGGTTCCTTAAAAAACTAAAACTATTTTTTACCATATGATCCAGCAATCCCATTCCTGGGCATATACCCAGAGAAAACCATAACTGGAAAAGATACATGCACCCCAATGTTCATTGCAGCAGTATTTACAATAGCCAGGACATGGAAGCAACCTAAATGTCCATTAACAGAGGACTAGATAAAGAAGATGTGGTACATATATACAATGGAATATTATTCAGCCATAAAAAAGAACAAAATAATGCCATGTGCAGCAACATGGGTGGAACTAGAGATTGTCATACTGAGTGAAGTAAGTCAGACAGAGAAGGACAAATGTCATGTGCTACTGCTTACATGTGGAATCTAAAAAATTGGTACAAATGAACTTATTTACAAAACAGAAATGGAGTCACAGATGTAGGAAAAAAACGTATGGTTACCGGGGGGGAAGGAGGGAAGGGATAAATTGGGAGATTGGGATTGACTTATACACACTACTATATATAAGATAGATAACTAATAAGGACCTACTGTATAGCACAGTGAACTCTACTCAATACTCTGTAATGGCCTATATGGGAAAAGAATCTAAAAAATAGTGGATATATGTATATGCATAACTGATTCATTCTGCTGTACAGCAGAAAGTAACACAACATTGTGAATCAACTATACTCCAATA
>NC_041214.2:83993841-83995395 GCF_002837175.3 Physeter macrocephalus | reverse complement strand
AATCCATTTTGAGTTTATTTTTGTGTATGGTGTGAGGGAGTGTTCAAATTTCATTCTTTTACCTGTAGCTGTCCCGTTTTCCTGGCACCACTTATTGAAGAGGCTGTCTTTTCTCCATTGTATATCCTTTCCTCCTTTATCAAGAATAAGGTGACCATATGTGTGTGGGTATATCTCTGGGCTTTCTATCCTGTTCCATTGATCTATATTTCTGTTTTTGTGCCAGTACCATACTGTCTTGATTACTGTAGCTTAGTAGTGTACTCTGAAGTCAGGGAGTCTGATTCCTCCACTTCCATTTTTTTCCCTCAAGACCGCTTTGACTATTCGGGGTCTTTGGTGTCTCCTTACAAATTTTAAGATTTTTTGTTCTAGTTCTGTAAAAAATGCCATTGGTAATTTGATAGGGATTGCATGGAATCTGCAAATTACTTTGGGTAGTATAGTCATTTTCACAATATTGATTCTTCGAATCCAAGAACATGCTATATCTCTCCATCTGTTTGTATCATCTTTCATTTCTTTCATCAGTGTCTTATAGTTTTCTGCATACAGGTCTTTTGTTGCCCTAGGTAGGTTTATTCCTAGGTGTTTTATTCTTTTAGTTGCAGTGGTGAATGGGAGCGTTTACTTAATTTCTCCTTCAGATTTTTCATCATTAGTGTATAGGAATGCAAGAGAATTCTGTGCATTAATTTTGTATACTGAAACTTTACCAAATTCATTGATGAGCTCTGGTAATTTTCTGGTGGCATCTTTAGGATTTTCTATGTATACTATCATGTCATCTGCAAACAGTGACAGTTTTACTTCTTTTCCAATTTGTATTCCTTTTATTTCTTTTTCTTCTCTGATTGCAGAGGCTAGGACTTCCAAAACTATGTTGAATAATAGCAGTGAGAGTGGACATCCTTCTCTTGTTCCTGATCTTAGTGGAAATGCTTTCAATTTTTCACCATTGAGAATGATGTTTGCTGTGGGTTTGTCATATATGGCCTTTATTATGTTGAAGTAGGTTCCCTCTATACCCACTTTCTGGAGAGTTTTTATCATAAATGGGTATTGAATTTTGTCAAAAGCTTTTTCTGCATCTATTGAGATGATCATATGGTTTTTATTCTTCAGTTTGTTAATATGGTGTACCACATTGATTGATTTGCATATATTGAAGAATCCATCCCTGGGATAAATCCCCCTTGATCATGGTGTATGTTCCTTTTAATGTGTTGTTAGATTCTGTTTGCTAGTATTTTGTTGAGGACTTTTGCATCTATATTTATCAGTGATATTGGTCTGTAAATTTTTTTTGTAGTATCTTTGTCTGGTTTTGGTATCAGGGTGTTGGTGGCCTCATAGAATGAGTTTGGGAGTGTTCCTTCCTCTGCAATTTTTTGGAAGAGTTTGATAAGGATGGGTGTTAGCTCTTCTCTAAATGTTTCATAGAAGTCACCTGTGAAGCCATCTAGTCCTGGACTTTTGTTTGTTGGAAAATTTTTAATCACAGTTTCAATTTCATTACTTGTGATTGGTCTGTTCATATCTTCTATTTCTTCC
>NC_041214.2:83969560-83993763 GCF_002837175.3 Physeter macrocephalus | reverse complement strand
TCTATTTCTTCCTGGTTCAGTCTTGAAAGGTTATACCTTTCTAAGAATGTGTCCATTTCTTCCAGGTTGTCCATTTTATTGGCATAGAGTTGCTTGTTTCTTAGGATGCTTTGTATTTCTGTGGTGTCTGTTGTAACTTCCCCTTTTTGTTTCTAATTTTATTGATTTGAGTCCTCTCCCTCTTTTTCTTGATGAGTCTGGCTAATGCTTTATCAATTTTGTTTGTCTTCTCAAAGGACCAGCTTTTAGTTTCATTGATCTTTGCTATTGTTTTCTTTGTTTCTATTTCATTGTTTTCTGCTCTGATCTTTATGATTTCTTTCCTTCTGCTAACTTTGGGTTTTGTTTGTTCTTCTTTCTCTCGTTCCTCTAGGTGTAGGGTTAGATTGTTTATTTGAGATTTTTCTTATTTCTTGAGGTAGGCTTGTATAGCTATAAACTTCCCTCTTAGAACTGCTTTTGCTGCATCCCATAGGTTTTGGATCGTCATGTTTTCATTGACATTTGTATCTAGGTATTTTTTTATTTCCTCTTTGATTTCTTCAGTGATCTCTTGGTTATTTAGTAACATATTGTTTAGCTTCCATATGTTTGTTTTTTTTCTCCCTGTAATTGATATCTAATCTCATAGTGTTGTGGTCAGAAAAGATGCTTGATATGATTTCAATTTTCTTAAATTTACTGAGGCTTGATTTGTGACCCAAGATGTGATCTATCCTGGAGAATGTTCCATGTGCACTTGAGAAGAAAGTGTAATCTGCTGTTTTTGGATAGAATGTCCTATAAATAACAATTAAGTCTCTCTGGTCTATTTTTTCATTTAAAGCTTGTGTTTCCTTATTAATTTTCTGTTTGGATGATGTGTCCATTGTTGTAAGTGAGGTGTTCAAGTCCCCCGCTATTATTGTCTTACTGTCAGTTTCCTCTTTTATAACTGTTAGCAGTTGCCTTATGTATTGAGGTGCTCCTATGTTGGGTGCATATATATTTATAATTCTTATATCTTCTTCTTGGATTGATCCCTTGATCACTATGTAGTGTCCTTCCTTGTCTCTTGTAACATTCTTTATTTTAGTCTGTTTTATCTGATAGGAGTGTTGCTACTCCAGCTTTCTTTTGATTTCCATTTGCATGGAATATCTTTTTCCATCCCCTCACTTTCAGTCTGTATGTGTCCCTAGGTCTGACGTGGGTCTCTTGTAGACAACATTATATATGGGTCTTGTTTTTGTATCCATTAAGTGAGCCTGTGTCTTTTGGTTGGAGCATTTAATCCATTCATGTTTAAGGTAATTATCAATATTTATGTTCCTGTTACCATTTTCCTAATTGTTTTGTGGTTTTTTTTGTAGGTCCTTTTCTTCACTTGTGTTTCCCACTTAGAGAAATTCCTTTAGCATTTGTTGTAGAGCTGTTTTGGTGGTGCTGCATTCTCTTAGCTTTTGCTTCTCTGTAAAGCTTTTGATTTCTCCATCGAATCTGAATGAGATCCTTGCTGGGTAGAGTAATCTTAGTTGTAGGTTCTTCCCTTTCATGACTTTAAATATATCATGCCACTTCCTTCTGGCTTGTAGAGTTTCTGCTGAAAAATCAGCTGTTAACCTTATGGGAGGTCCCTTGTATGTCATTTTTCATTTTCCCTTGTTGCTTTTAATAATTTTTCTTTGTCTTTATTTTTTGTCAATTTGATTACTATGTGTCTTGGCATGTTTCTCCTTGGGATTATCCTGCCTGGGACTCTGTGCGCTTCCTGGACTTGGGTGGCGATTTCTCTTCCCATGTTAAGGAAGTTTTCAACTATAATCTCTTCAAATATTTTCTCGGGTCCTTTCTGTCTCTCTTCTCCTTCTGGGACCTCTATAATGCAAATGTTGTTGCGTTTAATGTTGTCCCAGAGGTCTCTTAGACGGTCTTCATTTCTTTTCATTCTTTTTTCTTTATTCTGTTCCAGTTATTCTGCTATTGATTCCTTCTAGTGTAGTTTTCATTTCAGTTATTGTATCGTTCATCTCTGTTTGTTTGTTCTTTAATTCTTCTATGTATTTGTTCTTTAATTCTTTTAGGTCTTTGCTTAAACATTTCTTGCATCTTCTCGATGTTTGCCTCCATTCTTTTTCCGAGGTCCTGGATCATCTTCACTATCATTATTCTGAATTCTTTTTCTGGAAGGTTGCCTATCTCCACTTCATTTAGTTGTTTTTCTGGGGTTTTGTCTTGTTCCTTCATCTGGTACATAGCCCTCTGCCTTTTCATCTTTTCTATCTTTCTGTGAATGTGGTTTTTGTTCTCCAGGCTGCAGGATTGTAGTTCTTCTTGCTTCTGCTGTCTGTCCTCTGGTGGGTGAGGTGATCTAAGAGGCTTGTGCAAGTTTCCTGATGGGAGGGAGTGGTGGTGGGTAGAGCTGAGTGTTGCTCTGGTGGGCAGAGCTCAGTACAACGTTAATCTGCTTGTCTGTTGTTGGGTGGGGCTGGGTTCCCTCTCATTGGTTGTTTGGCCTGAGGCGACCCAACACCAGAGCTTACCTGGGCTCTTTGTTGTGGCTAGTGGCGGACTCTGGGAGGGGTCACGCCAAGGTGTACTTCCCAGAACTTCTGCTGCCGGTGTCCTTGTCCCCACAGTGAGACACAGCCACCCCCCACCTCTGCCGGAGACCCTCCAACACTAGCAGGTAGGTCTGGTTCAGTCTCCTATGGGGTCACTGCTCCTTCCCCTGGGTCCCGATGTGCACACTACTTTGTGTGTGCCCTCCAAGAGTGGAGTCTCTGTTTCCCCCAGTCCTGTTGAAGTCCTGCAATCAAATCCTGCTAGCCTACAAAGTCTGACTCTCTAGGAATTCCTCCTCCCATTGCTGGACCCCCAGGTTTGGAAGCCTGACATGGGGCTCAGAAACTTCACTCCAGTGGGTGGACTTCTGTGGTATAAATGTTCTCCAGTTTGTGAGTCACCCACCCAGCAGGTTATGGGATTTGATTTTATTGTGATTGTGCCCCTCCTACCGTCTCATTGTGGCTTCTCCTTTATCTTTGCATTTGCAGTATCTTTTCTGGTGAGTTCCAGTGTCTTCCTATCAATGATTGTTCAGCAGTTAGTTGTGATTCTGTTGCTCTCGCAAGAGGGAGTGAGAGCACGTCCTTCTACTCTGCCATCTTGAACTAATCTCGAGTGTGTGCTTTCTTTCCTGACATTTAAATTAAAAAGTAATAGATCCGCTTGATCCTGTGTGTGTGTGTGTGTGTGTGTGTGTGTGTGTGTGTGTGTGTGTTTAGGTCTTGACTATTTTGCTTCTGTCTTTAGTCTGAGATCGGGAGGAGACCTTATTTAGAGATTTACAGTGTGGTCCTAAAATGGCCTTTTGAGGTCTCTAACAAAAGTCCAGTGTGTTTATTGAGGTCTCTCTTTTCTGGCTTGTCTAGAAGTTCATCATATCCCAGCCCTGCCCAGCCATGGTATATCCATTCAGTTATCAATTTTTCAGTAGTTGTTCTATGCTAGGCTTGAGGAATCTCATTCTGAGCATATGCAGTCTACCCATAAGCCCAAGACCCTCAGGAAATTCCCATGCAGACTCCTGCCCCCAATTCCATCAGGTTCCTTTTCTCTGGCACCTTGCTTCACAAACCCAAATCCCCTTAGCAGTCCCAACCTCCAGTTTCTGACCACAGCTCCAAAAAACCCAGAGTGCTATACCTCAGCTTCACCTTTCCATTTCAGGGTTGAACAGTGCCCATTGAAGAAAGCCGCGGTTGTAAATCAACTTACTTCAATAAAAGTAATTTTAAAAAGAAGAAAAAAAGAAAAGAAAGTCAAGGTTAATATGGTGCTTACCCCATGCATTTTCCTTCTCTCAAAGATCAAAACCCTACAATTCCAGTTGACAAGTGCTTGGAAACTACTGTCTCATATAGTTTGTCCAGTTTTATAATTATTTATAATAGGAAGTTAAGTTTGATACCGATTATTTTGACTTCATGGAAGTTGACAGATGAAATTTTAAAAATTGGGAAATTTCATGTTTTAAGAAAGTATTTCTATCATTAGTTGATCATTTCTGGGGCCGTTAGAGTATTCAGAATGATTTTCCAAAAGGTATAATAATGTTTAAATTGAAATAAGGGAATTTGAAAACATTCCCACTTTCATCCTTATCCCCAGAAAAGAAGACAGAGGCTGAGGCACACATCCTTTCACATAAGGTGTTAGGGGTATTCAACATACTTGATTTTCAAACTCAGTCATAGGGGGGCATTTGGTTACATACCGTGTACATGCTCACTTCATAAGAATTAATGGTGTTTTTAATTGGAGAATTGCACTGTTCCCCCAATATCTGCTCTCTGTCCCTAGAACATTCAGACTTCTGGAAATAATTTTTGTGATAACAGTGAATTGCAATATGATATATGCCCTCATCCACTGGTCTTCTTCTAATTCCCACTCCTCACCTTACTTCTGTACTTGCTGGCTTCTGGCTAAAGGATAAGTCAAATGGCTTTGTGGTATTACGCCTCATTAGAAGGTAATATCATCACATCACTTATTTTAAATAGATGTCAAAATCATCCTTTACTAGAAAAAGAGAAATGGTCAGATTTATCTGTGTGCTCTGTAAATAGATGACCAAATTGAGCCTTAAGCAAAATAGCCTTGATTAGCCTGTTACAGGGAAGAGAAACTCTCAGGACACATGATTTGGAGTTCATAAGGAAAGTGACTTTTCTCAACCTACTGCTCAGGCGAAACCATTTTCATTTGTGATATCAGATATCACCTGAAAATTGTAACGAGAAAGTAAGTAATATGCCAGATACTGTGTTTAGCATACCTACATTGTCTTGTTTAATAATCAAAACCTTATAGTGAAGGTATGATTAGTGTTAACTTACAGGTAAAGAAACTGAGCTTTAGGGAAATTAAGTAACTTGTCCAAGTTTAAAAATTAGGGAGATGAATATTTTTGTCTATCTGCCTCCAAAATTATGTTTCCAATACACTACAGTTTTCATGATTTTATGATGATATAAGTTTACCTGGTTGCCTTGTAAGATTTTGCAAAGAAAGCATTAACAAAGAACCTTTAGTTTTAGAGAAATTAGCTCAGGAGTTTTCCAGTAAAAAATATCTCAAAAGTATATAAAGATTCTCATATCTACAGTTTAAGTTATAAAATTAGACTTATTCTAGTCAAAGCAACCACGTTTTTAAAAAATGCTTCATTTGAGATAATGTATTTCAGCATTTTCTTTGCCTCTTGTCAGGATGGGAAACAATAGTTCTCTTGCTTGATTTAATATCATTATGTCTGACAACACAGTTAACAAAGCAACTGCTAATATTCCAAAGATTTTCAAGTTCTGTGCATCTAAAAGTCACTAATGAGGTTAGTGAACCAGAAGCTTCACAGCCAAATATCCAAAGGTTAAGACCAAAGGAACTGTGTATCTCTGGAGTTGTTGGATGTAAATCGTGTTGCAAGAATCAAGTATTTAATTCCGTCCTTATACACAACCCAATAAACAAGGTTTACAGCAAACAGGGAAGATGCATTTGTACATTAAAAAGAGTTTAGATTTTGGTTTCCAACTGGAAAGGAAAAAATCAAATCAAGAGGGTTCTTTGTACTAGCATATGTTTGAAAAATCAGTAATTTTTACATTTCGTAGGGAGAATCATTAGTCATAATTACTTATATAATAGCAAAGTTTATTTTCTCTGATTACCTTTTCTTTTACATTTTACATTTTGTTTTCTTAATAATAATATATCACTACTATTTCTCTTTGGTAGTTAAACACTATTTTTGAAATAATGATATTTTATCATGACTGATTAATTTCAAGAAATTATTTAACCGTTTAATATGAATGATAAAGCTATAGAAGGTTTAAGTCGAAGTGACGTTTTAGATTTCCTGGTTCAACAAACAACTCTCTTTTACATTTAGGGAGCCTAAGAAGGAAACTGATAATCCCAATTTGAACACAAATTAGAGATATACAAGAATAGAAGTCCAGGTCTCGGGCTTCCCTGGTGGCGCAGTGGTTGAGAGTCCGCCTGCCGATGCAGCGGACACGGGTCCGTGCCCCGGTCCGGGAAGACCCCGCATGCCGCGGAGCGGCTGGGGCCGCTGAGCCTGCGCGTCCAGAGCCTGTGCTCCGCAACGGGAGAGGCCACAACAGTGAGAGGCCTGCGTACTGCAAAAAAAAAAAAAAAAAAAAAAATCCAGGTCTCATGATGTCTTTTCACCAAATTATTTTGTTGGAGTAGACATTTTTTTAATTCCAAGAACTATTGAGAATTAGAGGGGAATATAACAATTATAGTAGTTACCGTCATAAAGCTTAGACAGGTAGTGTTAGATTATGAAAAATGAGAAAACAAGGTAAAGAATTAGAAAGTGACTGGAGGAGGTGCTAAATTATGTAAGGTAATCAGGGGAGGTCTCTGAGATAGTCACGCTTGAGCAGTGACTTGAAAGAAATGAGGGATCAAGCCATGTTAATATGCTATTGAAGAGCTTTCCAGGAACAAAGAATATCAATTGTGTAGGACTTGAGATGGTTTATGCTTGTTATTTTTGGGAAACAGCAAGGAGACCAGTGGCTGCAGTGTGATGAGTATTCATTCATTCACTGCACATTCATCCCATGGATTATTATAGCCAGAGCAGTGAGAGGGGAAATGGGGATCCACAAAGAACTGGATGAAGATGAATCATAATTATGGTACCATTTAATTTTATTAATCATACAGGATTATGTGGATTCCTACTTGAGTTAGAAAGAATACGTTTTACACGTAAAGCTAGAAGGAGCAAAAGTGGTTGTGATCGAATCACATAACATTCTTGGCTTCTCAAAAAATGTATTCCAAGCAATTGTCACTCTAAAATGTAGAAACTTTTCAAGTTATGATGTCAAAGTCTTCTATGGAAAAGAATTAATCTCAAATAATTGTATAGGTCTTCAAAGAGCTTGCACATGGGCTATGTAATTTGATCTCTATAGCCCCATGAGTCTGTTATACAATAGAGGAAGTTGAGGTTCAATGAGGTTAACTGATTTGCCAAAAGTCACTTTGACAGTTTGGAAAATTATTAATGGATAATAAACCAGAAATTTAGAGACTCCAAATGGTTTTCCAGAAAATAATTTATTGTGTATTTCTTCATGTGTTGTGGGCAATTCTCTTTTTCTATTCTGTTCATTTTATGTTTTGATATTATTATTATTATAGGAAATTACAAATGGTTAGTTTTAAATTATGCAGTTTTATAAGCACTATTTATAAATAAAACATATAAACATGTGCATTATATAATGGACTGCAATAAAAAATGACAAGTAGAATAAATGAGTTGGAGAAAGGATGGAAAATATTTTTTGTGAATAAATTATTTGATCCAAAAATATTATATTTTCATCATGAACAAAATTTGTCTGCAACCTATGAATGAATGATTGTTATTGGTATAAAATTTTCATGCATTATATGTTAGCTAATTATATGGGAAAAACTTGATTTTAAAAGAAGGACAGTGATTTTGAGAAGTAATATTTATCATTTTACTTAACCTTCACCACATGCTTTGACTCTTCTACTATGGATTTTTTAATGACAAATATAACATACATAAATAAGTATGCAAACTGTATAGAACTCAATGAATTTTCATAAAGTGAACACACACGTGTAGCTAGCTACCAGATCAAGAAATACATCATTGCCAGCACCCAAGAGTCCTCCCCTTGCTTCATCTTACTAATTACCCTCCCTGAACAAAGTTACTGCTTTCCTGAGTTCTACAGTAGATTAGTTTTACCTGCTTTTGAGCTTTATATAATTGAAATAATATAGCATGTAGCTGTATTTATTGTTAGGTTTATTTTTTTCCACATTATGTTGGTGAGAATCATCCATATTATTGCTTATAGTTGTAGTTTATTTGTTCTCACTGCTCTATAGTATCTTATTGTCAGAATACATTACATATCCAATCTACTATGGATGGTCATTTCAGTTGTCTCCATTGAATAGTGCTACTATGCCCATTCTTGTACATGTCTTTTAGGGGATAGATAGTTAGAGATAGATAGATTGATTGATTAATAAATAGATAGCCTGATAGGTTTCATTGGGTATAAACCCAGAAGTAGAATTGTTGAATTATAGGATATACTTATATTTATCAATACTGCCACACAGCTTTTCAGAGTGGTTTTACCAATTTGTTCTACCATCATTTACATATGAGAGGTCCAGTTGCTCCACATCCTTTCCAACACTTGGCATTATCTATTATCTCATTTTAGCTGTACTTGAATATAACCCATGATGGATTTTTCCAGCTTTATTGAGGTAGAGTTGGCAATTAAAAATTGTACAGCTTGATGATTTGATATACATATACACTGTGAAATACTCATCACAATCAAACTAATTAACATATCCATAGCTACCTTTTTCTGTCCTTTTTTTTTTTTTTTTTTTTTTTTTTTTGTGGTGAGACACTATCTTATGATTCAGGAATCCCACTTAGGAATATATCCAAAAAAATGAAATCAGGATCTTGAAGAAATGTCTGCGTTCCAATGTTTATTTCAGCATTATTCACAATAGCCAAGATATGGAAACAACCTAAGCACCAGTCAACAGATGATTAAAAAAACGTGATATACATATATCTATATATAGATATATATAATTCAACCTTAAAGAGAAGGAAATCCTACCATTTGCTACAACATGGCAGGTATTAGACAAAGTGAAATAAATCAGATGCAGGAAGACAAATATGTGGAATTTAGATATTTGGAATCTAAAATAGGCAAACTCATAGAAGCAGAGAGTAGAGTGATAGTTACCTGGGGGAGGGAGAAATGGAGAGATGTTGGTTAAGGGGTACAAAGTTTTAGTTATGCAAGATGAATTAGTTTTGGAGAGCTAATGTACAAGAATGTGACTATAGTTAACAATATTATATTGTATACTTGAAATTTGCTAAAAGAGCGGATCTTAACTGTCTTCACCAAATTTTTAAATGTGAAAATTATTGCCCCTACTTTATAGATGATAAAACAAAGATATATCAAAATTAAATAGCACATCCAAAATTATGCAGCTAAAGAAACAGAATCAATACTGTCTCTCAGCTCTATCTTATCACATAGTCTTTGCTGTTTCCTTAAAACATTTTTATTACTTACTTCAACAAGAATAAATTGAGTGCTAAATATGTTGGACTTCCTAGGAAGCACTGATGAGGAACATGTCTTTGTGAGCAAAAGCTTGCAGTGTATAGGACAGGAGCAAGAAAAACCATCATGACACAAGGCAAAGTGCATTAAATACACTTTGGGAAGAAAAAAGTAAATACCATGAGAAGCTAAAGGAGGGAAAATTCACAATAACCTGCAATAACTGAGAAAAACATTTGCCATTATTTTATTGGATAGAGAATTAGAGAGGACAGTTGAACAAAGTACAATTTGAGGGTTAAGAGATGTGAGCATGTCGAGGAATTAGTATGTGATGAAAACACTGTTGGCAGTGATAGTCAACCATGAAGGAAATATAACATTTTATCCATACAGCCATCAAATTCCCTAAATTTCTGTCTCCTTATTCCTCATGATACTTATATCTAAAGGAGAATGCCATTCAAATAGCGGTGGGATGGGCCAAGACTGGCACAGTTAGAGGCTGGCTAAGAAGGAAGTGTCTCATCTTGTGCAGTGGCGGAGCCTAAGACCGATGGGAGAATCCAGAACCTGAGTAGGTTATCAGTGGTCTAAGTGCAGAGAGAAGAACAGGAAGAAATACGGGAGAGGGATCAAGGTAGAGTATGAAGCTATGAAGTTGGGGATCAGTTAGAAGAATTCTGGAGAGAGTAGATTAGAATCAGATGGATGGGGAGAGATTGAAAAGGGTCCTGAGTGCTGGTCTTGAGCTTAAGTGGTGTTCCATTATTCACTCATCATCTGGAATGAAATGGGTGGGTGATCCAACTTTCCAAGACAAGGCTAGGGTGAATTAGGCATTTGGAATGTGAGAAGAACTGGTCATATAATGACTTGTACAATGCTAGAACAACAACAACAAGTTGTGCAAATGCTGCTAAAAAAGTGAGTGCTCAAAATTACTTTCAAAACACTATCAAAGGTCATATTCATATTCTGCTGAAATTAAGGTCAGTTTAAGTTGAACAAATTAAAGATTTGGAAAGGTTTTAGAGTAATAAATGTGAAAAATAAACGTAGCATTTCACATACTTACACACATGACGTGCATGTGGGTGTGTTTCTGTTTCATCAACAAACGTTTATTCTATAAGCCTTGCTATGTACCTACATGGAACTGAGCACTCAGGATTATAGATATAAGTAAATACTATTCATGAGATGCAACATGACTGCTAGTTAGTTTTACAAAAGGAAAAAGAATCCTCCTTATACTAGTTATTTACTCTGCTTTCATTATATGTCCCGGATTGAGATAGTCTAGGGTTTTGTCACCTTGGCTCAAAGCCTGCCTATCTCCATTACACTTTAGAGTTATTATCATTCTGAACATAATTTTTATAACCTCAGAACCTCTTCTGAATATATGTGATTGCCCAAGGTTTTGCCAAAGATTTTTAAAATGTATGTGTATATGTTGTTTTAGCTATAGTAGGAACAATCTATGTAGGATAAAGCTTAACTTATAGCATAGGGTCCTGGATGCTGGAGCAGATAAAATCATCTATGACAAAAACACAGAATTAAATGTCTAGTTACATGATTGATTGTATTTTTCTTGCTATAAGCAAAAACAATAATAATGCATTGGAGTTTTTGTAAAAATTCTGTAAGCTTATAACATGCTTTCATATCCATCCTCTTATTTTCCTTAAAATAACTTAATTTGCAGTTGAAAATATGAAATTCAAAGAAGTTTAACCACTTACCTAAAGTCACACAGCTAATATGTATGGATCCAGAAGCAAAACCCTGATTTTCCTACTCCAAGTAGAGGACTCTTGATTTCTCATTATACAAATAGAGTGATAATAGCAAGTATATTGTAAATTCTTTGATGCCCAACTTTATATTGAAATTGTGAACATATTGTAAAGGTTGCACTTAGAATGATTGTCCACGCTGGCTCAGTGTTCTTAAGGTTTTCCTCCCCATTTCTAGGAAGTTGGCTGTGCCTCACAGAAGTGCCTGCACTAAGCTTTTGCCATTTTTTTCCTCCTGAAATGTTTTTTCCTGGCCGGGTATTATCAATTGCCTAATTTCTGAATTCTGACTCTGCATAGTCCCTTTAAAATATTAAATGGGATACTTCACTTGACTTTTTATATCTGATTATCACCGGATACTATATCTAGGATCCCCATTCTCCAACTCAGAATTTCAAGGCTCAATCCTTACCTAATGCTATTCCTGGCACTATTCATGCTCCCAGGACTTCAGTCCCTGCCCAATTTTCTGGACTTTTGCTCTTCTAGGAGCAGACTTTAAACAGTTGTGAAACTAAATGGAAACCTACGAGTTCACTATTTATTAAATAAAAATATTATTTTCATATGTATAAAAGACACCATAGTAATTATACCTGGTGGGCATGGTTGTGATGATGGCTTGCCTCTAATCAACAGCTTGGTACCAAAAGTAGGCTTGGTTAAGTAGTAAGGAAGCATTGTGTGGCATTGGAAAAAGGACTGAGCCAGCAGCCAGGGGCCAGGGTTCTAGCCCAGGGTCTGGATCTGCCTCTAATATACTATGACTCGCAAAACAATTATTTAACTCTCATGGACTTCTGTTACTTTGTTAAATAAGGGCAGTAAGCAGCTTTCTATCTACAAATTTTCATATTTCTGTGAGGTATACTTATAAGTAAACAGGGATTACACGTATGATAAGATGTATTTATACACACAATTCCTTGCCCCATATGTTTCTCCCACCTTCTATTATGAGGTCTGAAGTCTTATATGTAGAATTTATTCATTGAACTTTGAAGAGTCCCTTAGCATCTAGAGTTCATTAATATTGAGCTAGACCTAGAAACAAAAGCTTTGAGATTATTTGGATTAGTTTGTTTTAAAAAATATAACTAATAAAATCTGTGCTAAATTTTTAGCTTTTTCTAGATCTTTTTAACATAGTCCTAGAAGGAAACCAGAACTTTTAGATTATCTTATAAATTTAATGAGAATCACTTTGATTCCTATACTTGGCAATGGTTAAACTCTGTCCTAATAATATTGAGACAAGGTCATAGGAGAGCCCATTGTTCAGCACAGAGGACCATAATTTAGGATTTTTGTGTTGCCAGACAAGGAATATGCAGTAGTTTCATTTTTTCCCCTTACTTTCTCTAGTTACTTCATTTATCTGATTCCTCATTTTTTATTGAGAAATAATTCACATACCATAAATTTCATGTTTTTACACTATATGCTTCAATGGTTTTGTTCATATAGTTGTGCAATCTAATCCCAGGACACTTTTGTCTCTCTAAAAAAGCCATCACTTCCCATTTACCTATCTCCTCAGCCCTTGGCAACCACTAATCTATGTTTTGTCTCTGGATTTGCCTATTCTGGATATTTCATATACATTGGATCATGCAACATGTGACCTTTTGTATCTGGCTTCTTCCACTTAGCATAATGTTTTTGAGGTTCATCTGTGTTGTCACATGAATCAGCACTCCATCCTTTTTAATAGCTCAATAATATTTCATTGTATGGATATATCACATTTGTTCATCCATTCATCCATTGATAGATGTTTGAATTGTTTCCACATTATGAATAATGCTGCTATGAATATTTGTGTACAAGTTCACACGTGGAGATATATTTTCAGTTCTCATATGTATGTACCTAGAAGTAGAATTGCTAGATCATATGGTAACTGTATGTTTAACCTTTTGTGGAATTGCCAAACTATGTCCCACAGCTGCTGCATTATTTACATTTTTACCAGCTAGGTATGAGGATTGTAGTTTCTCTAAACCCTCAGCAACACTTTTTATTGTCCATCTTTTTTGATATGGCCATCACAGCAGATGTGAAATGGTACCACATAGTCAATTGTTTCTCTGGTTATTAAGCCACTAAGTTCACTTGAAACCGAGAGTATTCTGTGACATCATATTTTTATTATCAATATAATTATTATTATTGAAATATTATTACTATTATTATTATTTTAATGGGTACAACCACCTTTCCATCTCCCATCCCATATTTTTTTAGTCTCATTTTTTTGGGTCTATAGCTTTTGAACCGTTTAAAATCAACAGGGTCCTTTCGGCAGTGTCTTTATCCCTGAAGACCTTCATCTGTCCCCACAGATGCATCACCGTAGCTCCCTAGAAGTGAAGCCGGGGGATTAGTCTGCAAGAATCACCTCCAAGGACATGGTTTCAACAGCTTTAGTCCCACATATTCCTCAATAACTTAACCCCAGGTGTAACTGCATTAAATCACTGGGGCCTTTCATTGAAAGGGTTACAAGGAAGAGATTCTTCTAGCACTTAGTGAAGACAGCAGTGACTATTGTGAATATGTTTGACATGTAGGATTCTTATTTACTTGTAGCAGAGAAGATGCTATCACATTTGTTTTTCTTCTGCTTTTCTTTGAAGGGGAGGAATTTCTTCTTTCTATGAAATACACTTTGTTCATTTGACATGTTAGGATTTGATTTTATTGTATTGATTATAAAATCTCATTGTAAGTCACTGAACAAGACTCAGGCAGAAAAGGTGAACTTGAGAGGCAGTGATTGTGAAGCAATAAATGTGAGTTCTGGCATTGATGCAGTAATTTTGCTGTTGTTGTTTTAACTTTGTATTAATCATATAACCTTTTGGTTGTCTCACTTATCAAATGGTGAAGGTGAGGTAGAGGACTTTTAAGATTCCTTCTTGAACTAAAACTCTCATATGTTTCACTGGAGATCATACAGTATAGTAGTAAAATTTTTCTACTACTTTTTCCTGATATTTTTACCTGAAATTTTGATTACTAAGTAAAAAAAAAAAAATGTTTCAAAGAAATTAACAGGAAAGTTACTGACGTTAAGCAAAGAGGTAGTATACTAGTGATTTTATGGAACAAGCTTTGAGTATTTCATAGATTTGTGGACATATAGGGGAGTCCCTTCAAAAACGTCTGCTGAGCCTGTGTGTGCTGTGATTGTGTTATATTTTGATTCCCAGGGTTACATTTTACATGCTAAGGGCCACAAAAATGCACAATGGCTATTCTCTTAAATTTACAAAACATTATACTGAGATCAGAGCTTGGACATGGGCACAGTCTTGAGTGATATTAACTGAAGAAATGATTCAAGCCTGACAGTTGTGTTCTGTGGAGTAAGGTTGTTTAGAAGGGAAATCTTGTTTCTTGATTTTGTGTGATAAATCTTTAAACCAAATCCAGATAGAAATTACATGCAATTTTTTCTCATTTTTTCTTAACAGAGGACCTATATTTCAGGCTCATTGGATTTAAATATTTGCTGATTCATTATTAAATCCTTTCTCTCTTTTGTATCTTCTTTTTTGCTTTTTTTCTGCAGGATGTTTTCACTCCAGAATGCAAATTTAAGGAATCTGTGTTTGAAAACTACTATGTGATCTATTCTTCCACACTGTACCGTCAGCAAGAATCAGGCCGAGCATGGTTTCTGGGACTCAATAAGGAAGGTCAAATTATGAAGGGGAACAGAGTGAAGAAAACCAAGCCCTCATCACATTTTGTACCAAAACCTATTGAAGGTACAAGACAAGCTTCTTTTCTTTAGACCCTGACCTGTGTGTTGAGGCCAGTTCCGCTCCTTGTCCTTTCACTCAGTAGATTGTTTGTCATGCAACAGATCAGAACAAAGATTCAGAAAACACAATAGTACCTCTTCCTATCAAAAAATAAAATTCCATTAAAAATACTTGACACTTAGAAAACACTGCTTGAATATAGAGGCTAGCAAGTTCTTGAAAGTAGAAAAATAGTGGTAGTGACCATTCGGAATGTAATTTCCTTCTTTATTGAACACAATAATTTAATTTCTCAGGTTACACTCTTGAAAAAACCAATAATACTATTATAATGCTTTAAAGTTTTCACAAGTCTTTTAGAAATATGTTTATATCCTAATTGCTACATCTTTGTGAACAAATCTCATAATATAATGTATTAATTTTTATTTGTATTTTTTAAGGAAAGAAAATAATATTCTCTTTACTTTGCTAATAAATATTACAGTTTTAAAATTTTATCCCTCTCAACTGAGCTGTAACTTCCCCTCCCTTGATCATTTAATATAGTGTTCATTTATTTCAATTTATCAGTGGAATAAATAATTTTATGCTGAGGAAACCCATTTTTGGCAACTTGTTCACTAAGCAGGATGAGAATCTCCCATTGAGGTGACCACATTTCCTGTATTCAGTCAAGCTTTTTAATACAGACTTAAGAAAGCAGCAGTGGAGTGGACATTTACCAATATAACACTCTTCTCTAAAAGTCACATTATAATCACTTAAGACATTAGTTCAGCTTCCTCGTCCAAAGAAATGAGAAAATTGAGGCAGTGCATTGCTATTCTGTGATTTAGCCAGGCTTACTGTCCCCTAAATATCTGTAAGTTATGGTCAAGTCCACCAGTGTAGGAGCACAGGGCCTGCTGCAGATTGCCTATGACTGTAACAGTCAGCAAACATTTGTTAAATCAATACTATGTTCAGAGCACTCGGGGGAAATGTGGCATTCAAAGCTCCTAGTCTTTCTCAAGCCCCCCCTCACACCCTGTGCTTTTAACCACACAAAACAGAACTTTCTTCTGTTCTACATTTTTACTACTTGTAATACATTTTTACTATTTTGAGCTTTATGTAGGGTTTTTTTTGCCCTTCTGTCCTCAAAATTTCCTTTCAAGTGCCTGGAGAATGCCTATCAGTCCTTGTAAAGAATTAATTCAAGAGTTAATACGTCTATGATGGCCTCCCTGACTTTCTTCAAGTAGAATTAAATATTCTGTCACCTTATTATTGTATCTTGTTCTCTCTTCTAGAAATTATCACATTGTATTAAATTCACCTATTTACCTCTCTGTCTCTTCTTATCCATAATTAGATCACTTGTTAAATGAAAGAATGTTTTATTTTTCTCATATCTCCTTGTATCTTGTACAATACCTGGCATATCATAGAGAGATATTCAATAATCATTGTCAATTGAATAAGTGAACAAACGAATGAACAAATGAACACATAGGTAAGTATAAAGACAAAGAAGAACTATATTCTTCAGGAAACTTTATAATATTCTTGGAGATATGAAGTATGTTTACTAATGGCAGTAGTATAATGTAAAAAGTGATGGACTAAATGTTGCCGGAAATGATATTGGGATTTATAGAAAGAGCCAGCACTTCCACCAAAAGGAAGATATTGGAAAGTTGATACTGAAACATACCTTCAGGGCTAGGTCAGGTTCAGAACATTTGAGATGAGAGGTGGGGATTAGGTAGACAAAAACACTCCAGGTGCAGAGTGAGTAAACTATTAAAACTATTGCACCATTTTTATTTGTGCATTTAAGTTGATTTTTTTGTTGTTGTAATAAAAGTAGTGCATGCTCATTAACAATTTTTGGAAAATTCAGGAGAGTATAAAGGAAAAGTAAAAAATCCTTGTGTTTTGTTTATTCCTTTTATGAATAATGCATTTCATACTAAGTCCCTCCCCCCCACCCCCCAAAAGAAGAAACACCTGTAACCTACCCTCCTGATCATGACTTCTGTCTACATTTTGGTTAATCAAGCTTCTTCTTGGGTCTGTATGATCATGTACATATTTCTAAGAGAAATGTATACAATTACCGTGTTCTGAGTTTGAGAGCTGCCTTAATTCTTCATATTTGCTGCATTTCAGTACAAATGTGGGAAAAGAAAACCAGACATTCCTAGTTGTATATGTTAGAATTAGGTTTGGTTGTGTACAACACAAAACCCATGTTAAGAGCAGCTTAATCATACAGAGTTTTATTGTCTCACAAACCAAATCTAGAAACCTGCTGTCCAGGGCTGGTTCTGCGGCTCTGCAGTTGTTAGCGACCTTGGCTATGTCCAGCTTTGAGTGCCACTCTCGTTTTGTTTTTGTTTTTCAAATAGCTCTGCCTTTTTCCCAGTCCTGATGGCGATATCATTTTGAATGTCAGGATTCCCAAAATTAAACTCCGTCAGTGTGAGGATCTTTAAGTCATGCACTGGTTGCATGATAATAATAACCCACCAGCCCCTTTCCCTTCACAGCTTCACCCTCCATCCTGTGTTTAGAACATAGGCATGTTAATAAGGGGTTGCAAAGGCATCTATTCAGACAGATGGATGGACTTGATATTTAAGCCCATTACCACATACATTGCACATCAACCTTTACTTACCCTCCCCTGGAATTTAAGACAACAGTGCAGGCTTCACCATTCCCAGTTTTGTCCATTCAGAGCATTGTTCACACCACAGATAAGTGACTCCCCCAGATTTAATTGTCTGGATGGTGACCTCCCCCTTTAGCTTCAGATACACCAGCCAAATACTCTCTGACAAAGAACAAGAAACAATCTCTGCCTTTTCTCCTCCCTCCTCCTTCAAGGAGTTCATTGCTCAGCTCTTGCAAGTGGTTGGACATTCAGAATCTAGTTCCTTCCCCCTGAAAAGAATGTGTGTGCTTTCCAAGATTTAAGCTTCAAGAACTTAATCCTGGAGTGAGAAATACGTTTCCAAAGTGAAATTAGTAAATATCAATTGCGAGCCATTGCTATAGACATATTAAACTTGGACTAAAGGAACACCTAACCAGTTTCTACCAATTTATATTCTAGTGGGAAGATAAGACTAACACAACATGCACATACACTCACACACATTTAGGACAGTTACAGATTACCCTTTCTGTCTGTTAGAACTGTTGCTTTAAGCTAATAGAACCTAATTGAAGTCCCAGCAGTATATAATGTAGATCATTGGTTCCCAAACATCAGTATCAAAACCATCTGGAGTGGTTTTAAAAGCTACCAATTCTCAGATCAAATCTCCAAAGGATTCTGATTTTATCGTCCAAGTTATTTTGATGGCAACCAGGTTTGAGACTCAGTGTTCTAAACTGAATTTGGTGTTTCAATGCTCATTTTGATCCAGTCTGGCCATAGACCATTATTTAAATGTATTCAAATTAGTATGATCTATGTATTGGACTAAGCCTAATCTAATATAGAGTAAATTGTCACTCTGACATCATGGAATTAAACATATTAAACACATTAATATATTTAATTTCCTTTCCTACTGCTATTAGGATGGCTGTACTTTAGTGCTGGGTTAAATAACTGTACGGAGTTAGTGGAGGTAATACCAACTATTGTACCACATTGATCACTAAGAAAGAGTAACTTGATAGTAATCAATTAGTCAAAGATAAACAAATGTCTAATTCTTCTAATAAAAATTTTACCAGTGATTTGCTAAGTAATTTTGCGAAAATAATTTTTTACTTCAACCTAGGTAATCTCTGGAGATGCAATTGATTATAAATTTCCTCTATTTCACAAGAATAATATGAAGATTGGCATTGTAAGAAAGTTGGATCTCTCAAATCTGTCAGATCAATGCAAAGAGCCTTTTTCATTTTCCCTTGGAAATTGGACATTGTGTTACTGTGTTATGTACTAGAGAAAGGCTGTGAGGCGTGGTATTGAATAAAGTATTAGAGACCATGAAAATTGAATTTGGAGGGAAAATAATAATCTCTTCAAAACCTATGTGCTAAAACACCGAAGAAGTGAATAAATCAGGAGTCCTGATTTTGTAAAACTCCTATCAGGAAGATACTAACGGCAAATTGTTTTGATGTTTTTATTTCAGTTAACTTGAAAGAGAACTAGACGGTTTGTTTTCCAAAATCCTCTTTTGGACCCAACCATACTAAAAGACAAAAACAGAAATATGGAGTAAAAACATACTTTTGATGCTCTTGAATGTTTCTATTACAGAAAAGATAATAGCAGCATCTCTCTCTCCACCTTTTGAGTTTGGGATCTCTGCCAGCCTGTGACACCTTCTTTCCCCAAACCAGTTAACTCATTCAAAGCAGCTTTTTCCTGGCTTTGAATTTAGTCTTTAATAAAGCCCTCCTACCTCTCCCTGACATATTCTTCTTCTATATCTATCTCTTGCACACAAATACTGCTTCTGATCTCTTTCTAAATGAAGATGTAGATCTTTTTGTTCACAATGTCTCTTAACTCTTTATAATAAATATTTACGGCATACTGGGTGCATCCTTTTGACAATACATTGCATCTGAACCAGCACGTAAAGTTCTGCTACAGTTCCAAAAGGGATTCTATGTGACATTAATTAAGGTGTGAAATTGCTTCCTGTTAATTTCCCATACCCTTCCATGATCTGCTATTAAGACAATTAAATTTCTTTAATGGTCCGTTAACTAACAGAGCAATCTAACCTTTCCACTTGGAAATTACAGAGGGCCAAGGAAAATTTGATTAAGAAGTTGGTAGTAATAAAAATATTAGTCATATTTCATCCTTCTTTGATGGAAACTGATAGAGCATGAAGGTTCTTTTTTTTTGTTTTGTTTGTTTTATTTTTTTATTTTTATTTTTTTCAATTGACAAGGAAATTTAGTTATTTCTGAGATATACATTTTAAAGTAATAACTAGAATTATGACTTATAACATTATACCAGAACATACAAGATTTTTAGAAATTTCATGTAATGTCTGAAACATTTATATTAACATATTTCCATACAAATAACCCAAAGAAAGTTTAGTATTAGTTGTTTTTGTTTGTTTGTTTGTTTGTTTGCTTTTATACTGCAGGTTCTTGTTAGTCATCAATTTTATACACTTCAGTGTATACATGTCAATCCCAATCGCCCAGTTCAGCACACCACCATCCCCAGCCACTGCGGTTTTCCCCCCTTGGTGTCCATACGTTTGTTCTCTACATCTGTGTCTCACCTAGCATGAAGGTTCTTTATAAAGTGTCATTTATGAGTTTTATTAGACACTGGAGTTATCTTGCCTCCATTTGGAAAACAGAATCTGTCAGCAACAACTACAATTGCCCTCCACTCAAGTTTTCTGGCTCTCAATTCCAGAGTAATGTTGACACTTAAAGATTTACACCTAGTTCTTCCATAACTATAAGAATTTTCCATTTTTAAATGATTTACAAGAATCCAGCAGTAATATAAAAGTAATCATTAGTAGCAGTTGTACTACTTTACATTTGGATGATTTGTTGTTATTTTCAACATTCTTCCTTAACAGGAGTATCATTTGATAGTCACTGACATTTGGAAGGATGCAGATTAAAATGTCCAATTTTAAACAGGAGGAAACTGAGTTTAAGAGAGGTTACATAACTCACCCAGGTCCATTCAGCTAGAAAGAAGCAAAACTAAGACAAGAACTGTTACCGTTACCAAATACTGCTAGAGCGTCCAGCAAGCTGGTGAATGAGAATGACCATTGGGATTGGAACATACATTCAATAGTGACTTGACCTGAGTGATTTCAGTGAAGTAGTGGGGACTAAGTCTAATTGGAGTAGATTCAAGTTATAACAGGAGGTAAAGAAAGAAGTAAGTAATATTAAATGACACTTCTGAGGAGTCCTGTTATAAAAGGGAGGTAGAGAAATGGGGCACAAGGTGGAGAGAAACATGGTGGTTGCATGGTGAGGTTTATTTGTTTAAAACTGTTACAACGTATTTATAGACTGATGGGAGAGAAGTGAAAATTGGTATTATAAGAGAGAGGGTCACTGAATAACACTGACCAGCAGGGATGGCATCAAGGACACACATGGCAGGGGGAGGGCTAGATTTAAATAGAAACAGGAAGAGTTCAAGCATTTTAACAAGCAGGGAGCCAGAACATGTATGAGCAGATGTGTGAGGGTTGGTAACTTTTGTGGTGGAAATATGAAAACTTTCTCTTCTGCATTTCTTTTCTAAGGGAAATACAAAGCATGGTAGTTTATTGATGAAAAGGAAGGAAGGGAGGGAAGAAAGGAGGGAAGGATAAAGGGAAAGGGAAAAAAAGAGAAGAAAAGACAAGAAGGGAAAAGAAAAGAAGGCAAGCCTATTACCTGAGTCTGAGGAGGGTCTGAGGCAGTTTTCAAAGTTTGAGGAGGGAAGAGATTTATGGAATAGTCACTTGGGAAGAATGAGAGAGGAAATCGGGTAGAAAAATGTAGTAGGACTCCACAAAGTGCTGAGCACCCCAGAGGTTTGGGGTCAAGACTTTGACTGAGACCAATCAATTAAGTGTTGTTTTTCTCCAAACTCTTTAAACTATTGACTATAACCTGAGGGCAGGAACCCTGCAGCTAATCACACATGAATTTGAATGCAGATTTTGCCCGTGTCAGTGCACTACTTTGAACAAACTACCCTTTTTGCCCTTCAGTTTCCTTTACTGTGAAAGAGGTCAATTAAAGTATCCACCTTTTAGGGTCATTTAAAATAAACTTACTGTATGTAAAGTGCAGATGTTTAGTAAGTGCTCAGTTAATATTAGCTATGATTAAGAGGACAGTGGCTACTTAGAAGGAGAATACCCCGGGATGGTATCTGAAACCTGGTTTATTATTGTTGTTTGATTTATAAATAACAGCAACCCCTAAGATGTCACTTTTTCATACTTTTAAGAAAGGCATTATTTTAGTTTAAGTTTTCCAAGAGAAATTTATGATAACTAACATAAAACTGATTGTTGCACATTAAGTCACAAACGGAATCTGAGTTATTATAATGGCAAGGGACGCCTGCCTATTCTGATAACTGCATTTGCAGCAGAGGTACCAGTGAAAGAATATAATAGAAAAATATTAAGTGGAAAGCCTGCTCTGGAAAGACCCATAACTAATCTTACAACGAGAGGATGGATTTATTTTTAATAAGACTTCAAAGCTCAGTGATATGTATTTGGTCCTTTTCTAATGGCACAATCTTGCATTTAAAAGTAAAGCAAAAAATAAGTTGAGCAAATACCATATATTATTACAAGGTTGGTAGCTTATGGTCTTGTTATGACCAAGTGTAGCATTTTATTTGATAACAGGACTGCAGGGCTTTCTATAGAAAAATGGACCACTGCATCTCAGGCAGCTGTGAAAATGACAGCCTTCACTACGCCAAGTCACTAAGTGACTAGGGTCCATCATACGAGTGTGTTCCATTCACATTAAAGGGGTGAACTGGGGATTCCTAGCAGATGCTATGTCTTAAGGTAATACATAACGTTGGCTATGTTATTAGAAATCCGCGCTTGTCCTTGTGTCTGCAAATGAGGAAGAATATTCTCTCATGAAATCTCTACCTCATTCTTATTCTGAAAGCTGGGATAAAACCCTCTGCTTCAATATCATATAAATCAAGAAAAGACAAAACACGAATAAAAGGAAACATTCAGAAGAAAAAGAAGAAGAGAAGGAAGAAGAGGAGGGGGGGAGGAGGAAGAAGAGGAAGAAATTGAAACATATTTCAGAATAGTGGAAAAATAGAAAACTGATTTGAAGAAAGAGATCTAAAGAGCCGTACAGCAATACTTCCCTTCTCAGAGCATTATCTCCTTTTTACCATTTATCCAAAACTATTATGATACCACATATGTTAGAAGAAGAAGAATATTTATCTCAAAAACTTTCTGTGGACTGAAAAAAAGAGCAAGTATATTTTTTCATAATTCAAGGAGGAAAGAGGGCAAGAAATATGATCAGGACAACCCAGAAGAGCCAAGTGAAAGAGATATAACGTTGTGAATCATGAAAGTATTGCATTATCAGGACACTGAACATTCTTGAAATTTGGATATTGAAACTTTGTTGGAAAGATAGTATAAAATTAAATCAGAAAGAAACACAGTTAGAAACCAGTTCCATACCAACAGCTGGCCATTAAATTATGCCCACTGAAAATAAATCCTGTATCACAAGTGGCGCCCACAAGGTCCTGAATGAGAAATAGATAGTTATATCCCAAGTTCCCCTCACTGGATTGGTTTCCAGTTGTTAAATCTACAGTGGCACTGAATCTGAGTTTCTGTGAAACAGGTCTGGGGAGCGGGGAGGACAAGAACAATAGGGAGTTGGATTTTTTGTTTGTTTTTTCACTTTATTCTCAATTTGGAAATTACTCCTCATCAAAATACCTAGAATATCAAACTTTGCTCTCATAGCTATAGTGCCCCAGAATGCATAAAACAGAGCACTTGGGAAGAAAATATTCAAGGATTTTTAAAAACTTCTAAAGCATTGACTAAAAACTATTTTCTAATGAAATAATAGCTTATAGTAAAAGAAAGTGATGGAAAAGCCCCTTCTTAAATACCATTTTAGTCCTTTGAACTACTGCAAACCTAGAGACTAGGGTTCTTTGCAATTACTAATAAGGAACTTATTAATGGGAAGAAAAAAAACAATCTTGTATGGGACAGTAATAATTTGAGAAGCACAATTTAGGAGCTATAGAATTTATATAATTGTTGAAGATCAGAACCTCGACAGTTCCCTGGAAATGTTTCTTAAAGGTTTCTCAGAATTGCCTAGTAGTATATGATTGGAAATTAATACCAGAACTCCAAATTCTAGTACTGGTATCTGTAAAAAAATTGCAATTAATTTTTACTGTACAGTATACAGGAGTCTCATATGCAGGATTAGTAATTCTTGATTTATCATTTGTTGTTTGTTTAGTCGTCTTAAGTGCTAAGCTAAATTACGCTTCCCCCAAAACAAAAGGATAACCATTCTCAACACGTTAGTTAGCTTAACAAAGAGAGCCCCACTTTTCAATTGCAGTCAGAGTCATGGTATTTGAAGTGTGTTAGATGTTGAGTACAGTCATCCCTCAGTATTTGCAGGGAATTCGTTCCAGGAATCCCTGTGGATACTAAAATCTGCAGATGCTCAAGTCCCTTATATAAAATGGCATAGTATTTGCATATAACCTACACATCCCCCTGTATACTTTAAATCATCTCTAAATTATTTATAATACCTAATACAATGTAAATGCTATGTAAATAGTTGCCGGAGCAGGGCAAATTCAAGTTTTGCTTTTTGGAACTTTCTGGAATTTTTTTTTTTTTTTTTTTTTTTTTTTTTTTTTTTGC
>NC_041214.2:83963801-83969429 GCF_002837175.3 Physeter macrocephalus | reverse complement strand
TTGCGGAGCACAGGCTCCGGACGCACAGGCTCAACGGCCATGGCTCACGGGCCCAGCCGCTCCTCGGCATGTGGGATCTTCCCGGACCGGGGCACAAACACGTGTCCCCTGCATCGGCAGGCGGACTCTCAACCACTGCGCCACCAGGGACGCCCTGGAATTTTTTAATTGAATATTATCCAACCCGCGGTCGGTTGACTCTGAGGATGTAGAACCCACAGATACAGAAAGCCAACTGTATAGGAGATAAGCAGCTGGTCTCATACATCGTGGCGCCCAGCTAGGTTTGTTCCTAAGAAATTAAGACGGTGTTTGCAAGGCATCAGAACAACTCATAAAAGTTTGAAACGCTGCCAACCATTTCTTATGTAATCTATGCAGTAAGATTCAGTTTGATTTTTCTTGACTACCCTGACTGGCTGTATGAATGTCATGTAAACATAGACGTTTTTCTAGATAAAGAGATTGAATAAATAGATTTTTCCCTATACACTCATGTACTTGATGGACATAGTATTAACTGTTCATTCACTAACAAATCAAGGCTGATATGTATCAGGATCATGGCTTAAATCCTCTGGCCTGGATTCAGGAGGTCTGATTCAAGCTGGGCCTGTCACTCATCCCTCGCCACCTCTCAGTTTTACCCCATCCTTCAACTGGTCACTGTTTCTCTTATACAACCTGCACTTCATCCCTTCGTTCTTATTCAGTAGCTCATCCATTTCTCTAAATCCTCTGCATCCTTCAAGGCTAAATCAACATCAAAGAACTATTTTATATACTCATTTCCATTAAACTCTGCTATGGCCCTTTCTACCTTGTGATTTGTGTGAATGGCCTGTGCTCTCTTTCTTAGTCTTAAGCTCCTTGAGGGCAGGAATCAAGAGAGCATTTCTTGTAGTCGCCACAGAATCTAGAGAGCGCCTTGTACAAAGTAATTTTTACCTGTTCATAAAATAAATGAACAAATTAATGCTGAAAGAAATTCATCTCTGGATATTAGCAAAAGAGTAACTGGAATTTGAGGAAAGAAAGAAATGAAAAGACAGTAATAGAATCAAAATTATACAATATTATTAATAGTTAAGCCAAGTTAAAAGGGCCAATAAATGTTTTGTGAACCAGTTCATTCCATCAAAGAAATCTAAGATACTCTGTCTCTCCTAAGTTTGCCTATGGAGGTCAGGTCCAATCAGTTCAGGAAGTTTCCTCAACTCCCCTCCCCATCATATAGTAATTGATAGCTTTGACTCTAATCAAGACACTTCTTTTCCAGAGAACAGCAAACTTCTAAGACAGCACTGTGTAGTAGAAATATAATACAAGCTACATATGTAGTTTAAACTTTTCTGGTAATCATATTTAAAAAATAAAACATATGAAATAAATTTTCATAATGTATTCAACCCAGTATATTCAAAATGTCATTTCAATATGTAATCAATATGAAGCATTATTACTGAGATATTTAATTTTTGTGTGGTCTTTAAAATTCAGTATTTATTTTATACTTCTAGCACATCTGAATTAGGACTAGCCACATTTTAAGTGCTCAATGATCACATATGGCAAAATGGATACTGTATTAGGTAGCACAGTCCTAGGATGTTCCCATCAGATTTTCCTGTCCTCTCACCAACCCTGTACCCTCGGTATATCTCAATTCTCTCTTCGCAGTACAGTCCTAAGACTAATATTGTTGACTGTTGGGGAATTTTTGGCTCTTCCCATGCAAAAAGGACATCTCTGGCTTTAATAGTCACTTCTTTGTTTACAGCTTACACTCAGGGTGTTTGTTTCTGTATGTGTGATTTTTTAAAAATTATGTATAATTGTTAATTATGTTGTATAAAATATACACAACATAAAATTTACCATTTTAACTACCCAATTTAACAGTACATTTCTCCGTCCATCCACATCTCTACAAATGACCCAATTTTGTTCCTATTTATGGCTGAGTAATATTCCATTGTATATATGTACCACATCTTCTTTATCCATTCATCTGTTGATGGACATATAGGTTGTTTCCATGTCCTGGCTATTGTGAATAATGCTGCAATGATGGACCTAGAGTCTGTCATACAGAGTGAAGTAAGTCAGAAAGAGAAAAACAAATATTTAGATTAAGACATATATGTGGAATCTAGAAAAATGGTACAGGTGAACCTATTTGCAGGGCAGGAAAAGAGACGCAAGCATAGAGAATGTATGTGTGGACACAGTAGGGGAAGGGGAGAGTGGGATAAATTGGGAGAATAGGTTTGACATTAATACACTACCGTGTGTAAAATAGATAGCTAGTGGGAACCTGCGGTATAGCACAGGGAGCTCAGCTCGGTCCTCTGTGATTACCTAGATGGGTGGGATTGGGGGCAGGTCCAAGAGGAAGAGGATATATGTATACTTATAGCTGATTCACTTCATTGTACAGCAGAAACTAACACAACATTGTTAAAGCAATTATACTCCAATAGAAAAATAAAGAACTGCGATCTAAAAAACAGAAATTCTTGATAATGTAGACAAAAGGGCAGAGGAGATAGAAAATATCACAGAGTTCAAGACATACAGAATAGGAAGTGAGAAGATATAATACTTATCTAATTGGAATCCCAAAGGGAGAAACAATTATACTCCAATTAAGAAAAAAAAAAAGAGTACACTTCAGTGCCATTAAGTACATTTCTGTGTTGTGCAGCCATCACCACTATCCATCCCCAAAACTTTTACATCTTCCCCAACTGAAACGCTGCACCCATTAAGTATTTACTCCCATCCTCCCTTCCCTCAGTGTCCAGCAACCACCATTCTACTTTCTGTCTCTATTAATGACTACTCTAGGTATCTCACATAAATGGAATCATAAAATATTTGTCCTTTTGTGCCTAGCTTATTTCACATAGCCTTAGTTCCTCAAGGTTCATCCATGTTTGTGTCAGGACTTTCTTCTTTTTTAAGGTTGAACAATATTTCATTGTATGTATATAACACATTTTGTGTATCCATTTGTTCAACCAACCAAATGTGCTTCCACCTTTTGGCTTTTGTAAGTAATGCTGCCTTGAACACGGGTGTACAAATACCTGTTCACGTGTCTGCTTTTATTTCTCTTGGGTGTATATCCAGAGGTGGAATTTCTGGATCATATGGTAATTCTATGCTTGATTTTTTTAGGAACTCACCATATTGTTTTTCACAGTGGCTGTCCATTTTAAATTCCTGCCAGCAATGTACAGTGGTTCCAGTTTCTCCACCTACTTGCCAACACTTGTTATTTAATTATTTATTTTGATAATAGGCATCCCGAATTTGTTTTCATTACCATTTTTGGATGACATTAGGAATATTTGGCAGAGGTGAAGCCAACTTGGATCTACATTAATATACAGAAATAACTTAAACATTGGTATAAGACAGTCATTTATACCATTTATTTGATGAATTGTTTTTCTGCTTTTATTAAAAACTTTTGACTAGGACCTCGAAATCCTATACTCCCATCTGGCTCTGCTACTACTCACCATCTGACTTTAGGGAAGTTGCTTAGTTTCTTTTATGTTTAAAAAACGGGGATAAGAATTTCTCACCTACTTTATTCACCTGGTTATTGTAATTATCAAATGAGTTGGTCAGTTTACAATGGCTTTGAATATCCATTTGGGCAGGTTTTGTCACTCCCCAGCAGCATCCAGGAAAATCTTCACAATCAAATGCCAGCTTGGGTTCTATACTACAGTCTAGTCTCTCTGTGATCATTCAGTGCCTGGGAAGAAGTCCAAGTCCCAGTTAGGGTTAAATGTAAAATTCTCTCTGTTGGTACAATTCATTAAAAGACAATTTGCCTATAAAAAATAAATAAATAAAATGGCTTTGAAAATTCTGAAATAGATTTATTGACGGGATTAAAGGTTTATTTAAGAGGTTATGATTGTGGTTATTGTGTACATCACAGTGATTTGGGTTTACGTTTTGAGCTTATAATACACTTTATAGAACACTTATGCCTTCTTGTTTTCTTCTTGTATTTTGTGTCATCATTTTATTATGTACCATTCAGACAGAATAGCACGGTTATGGAGTGTTAATACAACTATCAAAGGAGGTTACATTCCTGAAGAGAAGTGTTTTGTCCTTTCTTTCTTTGCTTTCTAATTGGATCATGGTCTTTTAATTACATTTTAATTCTAAAACTTGATTGAGTTTCATACCCCTTGATTTGTCAGCTTCTTAAGTTAGGTAGTATTACTGGCATCTGAGAGTCTGTAAATAACAATGAAAATTAAAGCCCAAGAAATTAAACTGAATCTATTGGTTTAATTACTCTTAATTTTCCAGCTATGATATATAATAAGATATATTTTTCAAAACCTGGAATTTTATTACTCCATTTAATGTAAATATTGGAAAATTAGTGATTGAGTTGTCCTAGAAGAAGAGCAAGTTGCACATTTTGCTATGACACTAGTGAGTTTTGTTCTTTTTGAAATACTGAAAAATTTTAGATGCCAGTTTGGAAAACTCTACGGAGACTTGATACTAGGATGGTCATCAGGGTTAAGTTATTAGAAAAGCTATCTGCAATGATGATTATAATGGCAACATTTTGTGTTGTCATAACTTAAGTATTTTATGTGTAAGTGAGAAATAGCAAAAAAAGGATAAAAGTTAAAAGCATGTCTTGAGTAGAATCTATGATACAAGGAAACAAAAAAGAAATTGCAACAGTAAGAAATTCAGATACAAAAACTATAAACTATATTATTTAATGGAAATTAAAGAGTAATATTCTTCAAGTGCCTGTAAGTTGAAGTTTAAGAAATTCGTGTGTCAAAATCTATTGTGTGTATTTTTTAATTGTTTTTTTCATTCTTTGAGACTGATTTAACAGTTGGTAGTCAGGTCTGGGGATTTTCACAGCTGATTAGGTGACAGAGTAGGGAAAAACTGCTTTATGGCATCATATGAATAACTTTCCAACTGAATCACTTCATTACTTCTGAGTTCCCCTGTGCACTAACCAGTTATAAATACATGGCTATATTTTGCACATATAAACATATTTTTTAATTTGGGGGATTTTAATACTTGTGTATAACAGAAATATAGGTAACAGACCTTAGGCTTGAGGAATTTCAAGATTTCAATAGAATCTTAAGGATCTTCTGTCTTTTGTAAAAGAAAGGTAGAAACTCGAATTACCTACTGGCACCATCTGAAAATTACAGGATCAATTCTTTCAAGTTTCCTCTGTATACTTTGCTAGTGAGGCCAAAGTCAGTTAGTCCTTTGAGGATATCTGAGGGACCATTCAGTGCAATAACCGAAATATTTTAAAATCTCATTTAAAAATATATATGTATAATGTGCACAATATACTTAACAAACATGCTTTATGTATATATATTTTGTACTGGCCACAGTGTGGTTAAGGTTTTGCCAGCATCAGCATCACCTGGGCACTTATTAAAAATGCAGAATCTCGGGCTTCCCTGGTGGCGCAGTGGTTGAGAATCCGCCTGCCGATGCAGGGGACGCGGGTTCGTGCCCCGGTCCGGGAAGATCCCACGTGCCACGGAGCGGCTGGGTCCGTGAGCCATGGCCGCTGAGCCTGCGCGTCCG
>NC_041214.2:83948670-83963706 GCF_002837175.3 Physeter macrocephalus | reverse complement strand
TTTTTTTTTTTTTTGCGGTACGCGGGCCTCTCACTGTTGTGGCCTCTCCCGTTGCAGAGCACACGCTCCAGACGCGCAGGCTCAGCGGCCATGGCTCACGGGCCCAGCCGCTCCGCGGCACGTGGGATCTTCCCGGACCGGGGCACGAACCCGCGTCCCCTGCATCGGCAGGCGGACTCTCAACCACTGCGCCACGAGGGAAGCGGGAAGCCCCCCGGAGTCTTCGTTTTAACAATACCCCTAGGTGATTCAGATGCACATGGACATTGAAGAAGGCCTACTACTGAGATGTTGGAAGAGACCTATCTCTTCATCACTGAACTAGTCTGAGGAGGTTACTTGTATCTTAACTTTCTTAATCTAGTTTTGGATTTAGAATATACCTTCAACCAAAACAATTTATCAGTATGTTCTCTGAAATCTTTTATTCAAAATGTTCATAAAGAGATCAACTCATTCATTCTTCTTATACATCTTTGGATGTTTACTGTGTGTCCATTAGACAGAGCTAGAAAGTGGCTAAGGATGTAGACCAGGCAGTGTGGCTCCCAAATTGGTGCTCTTAACTACCATGCAACATCTATTTATTCATGGCCATGCTCAGGTCTCCAGTTCGAGGGCAAAGCCCATCGGCGGAAGCAATTTGATTGGAAATAACATTCAGATTACCAAGGTATTGTAGTGATTGTTCAATAGATGGGAGTACACAACTATTTGTTTCTAAGTCAAGGATAAAAATACCTCCTGATATTTAAGTAAATATTTCACATGCTCATATACAGTCACATTTGTCTCACAACAGTAAAATGAATCTGTTTTAATGGACTCAATATGCTAATAGATCCTATCTTATCTTTGTGAATTGAAAAACATTTTTCTTTCTATGCAATAATCTAGCAAGAGCCACGATAATTCACAGATGACTGAGCTTTAGAGCCAGACAAAACGATAGAGATAAGAGGAAGTGTTTATATAGATGTGAACTGAAATCTCACGGTTGCATAATCACATTTCCTATTGATGAAAAACTATTGATGAATACCCTGAAAGTTGGCAATAAATATTTCAATTTGATAAAACAATGTCATATTTCTTGCAGTAGGGTAAAGATTCGGATCATGTAAATAAGAATTTTTTCCCTACCCGAACAAGATTGCAGGCTAAAGGCTAAAAACCAAAATATCTCTTTCTACCCTTTAAATGTTATACTCCCAATGTCTCCTCTAACTCTAGATGAAAATCCTATTATATAGGTTAGTAGACAGTAAAAACTTAAGCCTTATCTATACAGGAACAGAAACACCCATGTGTCTGCCGTTCAGGAAGACTTAAAAGGTTGTGACTGATAGAACTAGAAGAGAATTATGTGTATCCATTAAATGTTTTAAGTTAAAACTCGTTTTCACAATAGGAAGAAGAGCTAGTGATGAGAGTGAACAATATTATAAAGTCAAAATTGAGCTGTGTATTGAGGCCAAATTTATGTCCACTATTGTAAAGAGTAATTAATGTGATTTTTGCCTTCCAGTGTGTATGTACAGAGAGCCATCACTACATGAGATTGGAGAAAAACAGGGGCGTTCGAGGAAAAGTTCTGGAACACCAACCATGAATGGAGGCAAAGTTGTGAATCAAGATTCAACATAGCTGAGAACTCTTCCCTTCGTCCCTCTCTCATCCCTTCCTTTTCTCCCCTTGCCCTTTACCCATTTCCTTCCAATAAATCCACCCAAGGAGAGGAAAATAAAATGGCAACCCAAGACCCAGTGGCTAAGATTCTGCACTCAAAATCTTCCTTTGTGTAGGATAAGAAAATCGAACCAAAGCTTGTCTGTTGCAATGTGGTAGAAAAATGCACATGCACAAAGATTAGCACACCTAAAAGCAGAGGAAAAAATAAATCAAGACTCCACAAGCATTAAAATAAACTGTGCTGTTATTAATAGAGGGCTAATTGTAATGAAGACATAACTATCATAAAGATGAAATAAAATTATTACCTTAAAGAAAAGGGTTTTGGAAAATTGAACTTACAAATCGATGTAATACCCTAAATACCTTAAGCTCCGGATGATTCTCTGGTGTGTGTTTTGTTTTGAATTTGTATTTTCTTTGGACATCTGGAATTGACACATAATTGCATTCTGTTTCCAGGATTTTTTTTTACCATGATATTGAACATGTATGAATTATAGATTCTTCTATTGGCTATAAGGTATATAGCCAGAAATCATTTAACATCAAGAAAAGTTTAAAATTTTATTCTTGAAATCGATATTTAAAATTGTTTAATGCAAAGGATAGCCTTATGATGAATTTAATGCAATTAGCTGATTTCATTCCTTCCTAAAAAGAGTTTCAGATTCTCCTAGGAGAATATCATATTTTTTTCAAAGGTATTAAATCAGGGGCTCATTTTTTTTCTTTAGCCATTTAGAAAAAAATTTCAGGTTTTAAGGCTGATGTAACTTTTAGGAATTCTTTGTCATTGCCATGCCCAGGCAGTGATAAATAAGTTATGTGCTCATACCATTTTGGTCTGATTTTTTACTTTGTGGACACCTTTGAGAGTATAGGTGTATGTCTAGCTGTCTTAGAGAGTTTTATACCATCTCTTGCAGCAGGAAAGAAGGAAGAGGGGTTTCATATAAGGAAATAAATCCTAAGAAATTGGTGAAAGCAAATTGTATTTGTCTTTGTACCTTACCAGAGTTTTCTGTATGTAGCATTTTCCAAACTTCACCAAGGAATTGGGAGGCATGGCTGTGAAATTCCTAACTTACTATCTTATGAAGCCAGTGAATTGTTTGTTACTATATATCCTCATTTATAAATCTAGTTGAAAATCAGTCTGTCTCCTAGAGCATAGAAGGAAACTTGTAATGGGCTGAATTTTCAAGGGGCATAGAGAAATAATACGGAATTAACAGCCATGGCTCCAACAGACAGGGTTGTGTGAGCGGCTTAAAGTAGTCCCCCCCCCCCCCCCCAGAAAAAAACCACCTCGGTGTAAGACTAGGCAAATGCATATTTAGGAATACTAAAGTGTTAGAAAAATGTTAGGGAATAATTGAACGTTATACAATTGCCTTGGAAAAAAATAGATCTACTTAGTCCTACAAATCAGGAATGGTGTAGAGACATCCAAATCAAAACAAAACTAAAGAGAATGTTAAAAAATATATGTAGATTTATGGATATTATCAATGAGAAGACTTAGCATGTTACTTCTCCTATAGCTCTACCATCCAGCATGTATTGTTCCAAATGCTCCCTAAAATATATACACTTTGCAGAAACTCCAGGCCCTCACTTCAATGACCTTGCCGTTGGTTGCTGTATTCTTTCAAAGTCACTGTAGTTTCCCTCACTCTACACAATCATTATTCTTCAATAGTGGTCCGTGTCCTTCACCATGTATTCTGTTTCTGTTATCAGGAGGTTAGCAGAAAATGAAATGGAGGAATTTGTCTAACTGGTTGCAAAGAATAAAAGTTATGCATCTAGGCAAGGATTTTGAACACACATTTTCAAGAGATATTTGTTTAACCGAAATACTTGGAAAGTAACAAATACAGACATTTAAATTAAAGAGAAAAAAGGAATTTTACTCTTCTAGGAAAAGAATGCCCTTGTCAAAAGAAATACAGAAATACAAATCTGGTTGTATTTATCCTTGTCACTCTTGATTCAACTTGATTATAAATGCACCTGTCACTTCCAGGACCAAACAAATCCCAAGCACAAAGCCTTATTTTCTTTGAAAAAATAAAAAAGAGACTTCTACAAGATGGGTCACAGGCTCATTTAGCATAAAATGATTTGTGCTTTTCGGTCATATACACATACACACATATACATAGGCATCACAAGCTCACAAGTAACACAATTGACAGTTTCTCAAAGTGTTGTCAATTATACTAATGATTTCATGACAGAATATATCTTATCTAGTTAAATATTTTGGAAAATATGGTAGAGGAATGAATTTCCAACAAAATTCTTCCCTTTTTTTCCAATGGCTGTTCATTCTTTAGCATCTAGACTCACATCTGTCTCCTTCGTGATAGCACTGAAGAAACAGTTCTAACTACCCTATTTTTGTATTGTTTTTCTCCATATCATTTAAGCAAATGTTCACCACAATAAAATGTTTTGGAAACTTACTGTCAGAGAATAAATTTGAAACCTCATATTTTTTTACACATTAACCTGACAAAAACTATGGTTTAGAGCACAGGGTGAACATTTGCCTAACTGCTGCTTACTTTTTAAGTACATAAAACCTTTCATAGAAAAAGTCAGTATTTATGTCTAGGTTTTTAAAATATTACCATATATACACATATAATTATCCTATTTCCTCCAAAAATATGAGCCAGTTTAAATAGTTTGTTTTTCAGGTTTTTTTCAGGTTTACTCCAAGTAAAATAATTCTTAACTTTGATTTTCATCATTCCAATTTCTGGGTCTCAATTCACCCACACTTATTCTCCTATAAGTAAAATAAGCCTGTTTTTCTTAAATGCATTGGGATAGTCTCAGGAAAATTATGACTTTTAGTAAAGCTTTGTAATTGGCTATGTAAATATAAGGTAAAATATGTTTATTCTAAGAGTCCTTATTGTAACATGTTTCAAAATCAGTGGGCTTAAGAATGAAAACAAAACTGAGAATCTCACAAAATAATTTTCTGGTCAATATACCTTACTCGATGTTTAAGCTACAAGTCAGAGGTATAGAAACAAAATGGTGCTGAAGTTCCATTTGCTAATTCAGAGATTTTGTGCTTCAGGAAACTGGAGGACAGGGAGCCAACCTATTCTTGATCACAGTAATAGTTTGGGTTTTGAATTTTACATATGAATTTCATACCACATTTTTAGTCATTATGGTCAGCACAATAAAAAGACATCAATTTGTTGCAAATGATGATGCTTTATGGGCCTCATTCTAATTCAGATAGCTTTTAAAAGAATTGTTCTATTTAAGAAAATGACAGTGCCATTGATAGGTATTGTATATAGGTTGGTGGTCCCGTGGTGCCACTAGTAAGACATGAGGGTATTAAGACAAAAGTAAAGTATGAAGACTGTCTCTTTGTGTATTGAAAAGTTTGAAGGTCCTAATTTTGGACCACTAATTCCCTGGTGGAGAAGCATGACTACATCAACAGTAATTGTTTTAAAACATGGACCCAGAAAGAGCAAATCTACTATTCCGCCTTCATGGCTTTGTCTATAAGGCTGTGCTCTGAGAAGGTTTTCCATGATGTTGCCCAACTTCATCTGCACCAGGTGAAACACATTCAAGCATACAAATCCCCTGCTCATTTTAATATCATAAAAAGCTGAGATTATTTCTCTGTCATAAAATTGTAAATAGCATTTTTTAAAATCAGAGTCACATTTAAAACAGTGGATTGTTCTACAAATATATATGTGTATATATACATATGCTTCTGAAATAGGATATATTATATAGGGTTTTTATTTGATTTGTGGTCTTTAGTCCTAGGTAATCAAAGATTAAAGAGATTTGAAGGCAAAACTTTATATATAAATGTATATTTCTAATGATAGTATAAATTGCCACTTTATAATAAAAAAAGAAACAGGTGGGAACAATAATCAAAACACATGCTCCTTCAGAATGCCAGTGATTCTGAATCCCCTCTTTGATGCAGAAGTGGCTATTTTTTATTTCTAAAAAGGTATGTTAAAGAGCTGTACTTCCTGATACAGATTCCCTGATAAGTCATGTCACATTGAAAATTTATAGTTGAGGGCAAGAAAAAAAAAGCTAAATGCAGATATTTTTCAGGACTTTCTTCTGGAACCCAAGTTAAAAATTCAATATTTAAAATCTAAATTAAGTGAAAATAGCTAATGTTCAGGGATGATATATTGAGCTTCAGTAACAAACAGAAGCAAAAATATATTTAACACTATGATAATAACATTAAGATAATGTCATAGTAGAAACTGCATCATTAGATGTTTGATTAGTTGGACAGAATTAGTTGATGTTTCTTTGTCTTTGCTCCAAACACAACCTAAAGACAGTGGCATTAATTTTACTTTTGTTCAAAAGTCCAATATATACTCCCATGAATAGAACTGGTTTTAGCTCCATTACAAGGTTAAATGTTACAATCTTAAGAAATTATTGAGACCGAATTGTTTAATAAACGCATTGTGTGAGAAACTGAACAAATTAATGTTTTGTTTTTACATTAAAGCACAGATTATTCAAATCATTGTTTTTTTGAGATCAGATTTGTAAAATGTTTATACATCACAACCTTCCTAAGGCAAAGAGCGATTAAAATCTTGAGATGCTCATGCATGCGGAAAAAATACCTGCACTTTTTTTTTTAACATTAAATTTCTTTGGGAGTCTCTTTCCTTTTTAAAATGTATTTAACATATAATGTGTCAATGAAAAAGTGCTGTGTCTCATAAAAAGAAGATCAAAACCGGATTGATGGATGGAGAATGAGTCAAAATTTTTATTGAACACTGAGGTCAAAAGTAAAAATTACTTCCTAATTATGAAGCTACTTGTGGTAAACCTAATAACTTGCTTTTTGAGAATTAAGAACTAGAGGACATTCATTTGTACATAATTTACCAACTAGTCACTTCCTTGAGTTTAGGGATCATAAACTAAATTATGGTCTCGAAAAAATCCAAGAAGACTAGACACATAAATAACGTAATATCCAAAGGTAAGTGCTACCATAGGTGTGTTACTAAGAATTAATATACAACAGATGATGCAGAAATCAATCCTAGATGAAAGACAGGGATTGAAAAGCAGATAGATATTTACTGAGTAATGAAAAGACAACAAAGGACCCCTCTAGTAGAGGAAATAATTTGAAGAAAAGTTGTGGAGAAATGAAAAATACTATTGATACTTACCTGGGAAATACTTGTGAATGAAACAAGGACTGAGTGTTCAGAGGAGGAGGTGGGGGGAAAAACTGAGTTGAGATTAATAAGAAGTAAACGTTATTCAAAGTTTTGTCACTGCACTGCTTGGATGGGTTTGAGCCTTTGTATCTGTTAGGATGCTTCTGCTTGCTCATATCAGAATCCCCCAAATCAAACCAGCCCTTCATCTAGAGGTTCCCAGGAACATCACCACGAAGACTTAATTTGTCTGTAGCTCTCTCAGCTCTACCCACTCCATGTTTAATAACTTCCTTCTTGGAGTTCGGAATTCTTTTACAAGTTGCAAAATGTCACATATTTATATCATCTAGTCTCTCTTACAATTGCGCAGAAAACATCTCCTTAAATCTCCTTGGCCCAGTTTGGGTCATGTGTCCATACAACAAACCACTGTTGCCAGGAATTTGAGATGTGTTGACTGCTTTAAATCAACCAGGGCCTTTTCTTAGACTTCTAGGTTGGATGTGCTTCCCCAAAGATACAGGTCTGCATAGATGAGAAGTGACTATCTGAGTGAAATTCAAAGTCTATTTAGCAAGAGGAAATGGAAATGCATGCTGAGTAGCAAAAATGGCAACTTTCCATTATCTGTTAATGAATGTATTTCCTATCACAGCTCATTGGATATTCTAAAAACTGGCAGAGAAATGCAAATACTGATAAATTAAAGCTATAGCCATAAACCACGGGGGACAGACAAAAGCACTGAGCTTCAATTCCCGAAGCATTATTAAATGTCTGCTATGCAAAAGGCACTGTGTGGGTCACTGAGGAAGATATAAAGAGCTGCAATTTTAAAGAAAAGTGGTGCACTGGACAATAACTCAATACACCTGGTATGTCCAATGCTTTTAAATGACTGTCAGAGGACTAGAAAAAGCAGCTTGCTATTCTAAAACAAAGGTCTATGTTATATCTACTTTTTGGTACCTAGGATTATGCCATTACAAAATTCATCTCAAAATAGCTTTCAATAGTCATTCCAGGTCCTAAATTCAGGGCTATTTGGTACTTCAGAATCACCTGGGATAGCCATACATAGCATTCTTGAATTTTTTCTACAGATTATCGTGTATGTTTGAACACTTTGAATGATGGTTAAATATATTAATCTCTCAAGCAGCCTATTCCATTTGGGAGCAGTACTGGTGGTGTAAAGTTCTTTCTTATATGAAGTAACTTGTTCTGTAGCATCTACCATTGTTTTAAATTTCACTCTCCAGGGCTATTCAATGTCAATTTAATCCTCCACCTACAAGAAAGTCCTACAGATGTTTGAAGATCATTGTATTTCTTTATCATTCTTCAAGTATTCTCTACTCATGTGAAAGATTTTCAGAGATTTAAAATATTTTGTTTCTGTACCATTCTGTTTTATTCAGAACAAATTTTATTAATTTGTAATGCATAATCCAACATGGTATTCCTTATATAATCTAACTGGTCAAGACATTCCCTCATTCTTGATATTGTAACAATAGTACATTAAGATTGCATTCGTTTTTTGATGACCTCATCAAAAAAACTTTAACATTCCAGTTCATTTCTATCAAAACACCTAAATATTTTTTTTACCTTTTCATCTTTATGACTTAAATTGAGATGGAGGTTTGTTAATAGACTAAGAATAATTCTAATCTGGTCAAGTCTTTGAGAAGCATAAACTCCAAATATACAAGTTCAGCATTGTCCAGATATACTACAAAATTTCCATTCAATGATTAAGCATGGATCCTCTACTTAATTTTGTGTGATTATACCTAACTTTGTGTGATCAGGTCAGTCTGTTTTCAGGAATTAACCACAATGCACTTCATCTTCTCACCTCAGCTGGGGCAAGGTTTTAGAGCTGACCATTCTGATGGAAAATCTTATCTTAGGAAATATGTGCTGTTATAGAAGATACATGGTTTGGCTCTATTTTAAATTCTCTCTCCTCTTTTTAGTCTCCATTAATTCCATTATCAATCTCTCCAATAATTACATTAATTAGACTTATCAGAATCAGTTTCTTATTGATCTCATTATGTTATTCTGAAAGTTTAAATCTTTACTTATTTGTTTCAATAATAATTTCCAGATCTCTTCGAATTTCTATTTAAAGTTTTCTTCTCTAAGTCAACTTGCAGTGTTCTGGCGCACACTCTAAAAACTTTCTAAGCTGATAAATCTCTGAAGCGTTAAGAACCTGAGAGTGCTTTTTGTTTGCCTTCGCCTAGGGAGGACAATTGGGTGTGCATCAAATCTTTGGTTTATCTCCTTCCATAAAATTCTCCTGATTTTCCATCAACATCCAGCTTTGTTTTTTGCAGAGGAGATAATATAATCTATTTGAAAGTAACATGAATTCTCTGAGCATGAGTTTTCACAATTATTTTTCTTGGGAATTTAAAATATTATTGGTATTGTTATTTTTCTAACACTTTTTGACAAGCTTATCTAGAAGATAATATATCTTAATCACTATGCTATGTCTCTTACAATTATACTCATGTATTAGCCTTGCCATTCCATTGCAATTTGTTGTCCTCAAAAATATGTCTCTGACCCAGAGAAGCACACAGAGACAAACACAAGAACACAGGAGGAGGAGGTCTTTAATGTATGAATTACACGTCAGCCAGTCGATGCTTTGGCTTGTCTCTATCAACCACATTTTTATCCCTTGCATCATCATTTTCCTCCTTCTATCCATTTCCAGATTATCTTACCACTTGGATGACTGCCTTAGCTCTGAACTAGTTTACTTCTTTAAAAAATTAAATAACTATATAACCCCCTAGGACAGTATTTGCCACATAGTAAGTCTTTAATCAGTTTATTATTATTATTATTATTATTATTAGCTACGTGGCATGCACGATCTTAGTTCCCTACCAGGGGTCGAACCCGTGCCCCCTGCAGTGGAAGCGTAGAGTCTTAACCACTGGATGGCCAGGGAGGTCCCATAGTTTACATTTTTTTCACTAAGTTTTTGAGTACTTATTTTTTTTGGTCAGGTAAATCTGAAATGCACTATCGCAGATTCTGCTGGCTCAGCATATCTGGTTAAACAGGAGAACGGCCAACACAATACCCTTGTTTAATGGTCTTCCTGAGGTACAACCCACTCACTATTATCAGATAGCCTGCACTGACACATCTCAGCACGCATGCAAACTAAGCATGAAATTATGGACTAGAATGATCTTGACCTGGTTGACTAACCTGTTCTCCAACTTAAAGGCTTGAACTATTTCTGACCTGGTTGGGAAAAAAAAGACTGTTGTCTGTTAGAACACAGGCAATGCAATTGTCTGCGGACTTGCAGGTGGCTATACACTTCTCTGATGCACAATATGTAGTTATCCGGAACTTGGTTCTGCAAGCAGGAACTCCAGTGGTTAGTTCTACCCTCTTCCTGCCTCCCCAACCATTGTCTCTACAACTAGACCTAAGTTCTGGTCAAATGTGTGTATCTGGCTTCCAGGTGAAGGAGTCCAACAATTAAATCATCAATCAGACCACAGAAAGTGATTTAATTTTCAGGACTTTTCCATTTATTTAAAGGAATGAAGGGACCTATTCAGTTTCTATTGTAGGACCTCTTCAGTGGTTCTTTAATCCTGGTTGCATATTAGAATTATCTAGGCTCACCACCCCTCAAAATCCAATTGCAATTGGTTTGGTGAGAAGATAGGTGATTCTCATCTGTAGGGGTTGTGAACCACTCTACTCAATAAACTCCTAAACAAAAATAACTCATACTTATTAAGTGCCTATTCAAGGCTGGATGAATCTGGATTTCTAGACAACTTGTAAGTTGTAAATGTCTATGAGGGTTATGAGCAGAAGACACCCTTTCTGATGAGGCTTAGACAATTTGAAATGCAGATGCTACTAGATGCCAAGCCACTGCTATGTCCCTGACATATTCTGGCACCGCCTAATCTCCCAGAGATAGTGTTGTGATATATTTAGAGATTTCTTGATAAGGAACTTGGCCTTATATTAAATACTTGTCTATATATCTGGAGGTGATTCAAAGACAATTAATTCTGTCTGAGTCCAGAGAGATGCTTGTTTAAACAGCCCCATTTAATGGGTGCTCACTTTCTACACAAGATACTTGGATCTAGGTGAGGTCAGTAAGTGTGGCTTCTGTCTTGAAATAGTAGCCCCATGGACATCAAGGACATTCATAAAATATCTGGACCTTTATAGAAAACTGGCTTTACTTGCCTCTCCAATGCCATTTTATTTACGGCAAACATCCTAAGACAGGCTTCGCCGCTACTTGGAAAGAAGTTCACTTTTCTCTGATGGTGCAGTCCTAGCTATGAGATATCTTTTAGTGTTCTGCTCTGTCTTCTCTGGATCAGACCATCAATTCCCAGGACAGAATTAAGTTATAATAGCTTTTTCCATGCTTTCACTCAGAGCACTCTGTCCCCTGAAAAAAAAAATTTTCACCCCTGATATTTTGTTCTCTGCCCAGCACTACACTCTAGAAGCCAAGTAAGAGGTAACATGTGACTTTTCCTATACTACATGTACACTGACTGACCCTGACACAAGAAAAAGAGTTCTCTGTATCTGTTCCAGAAAGCTAAATAATTCAGTGGTGTTTGTTTCTGTGTGTTACTATGTAGCCCATCTACCCTGTATTTCACTTGTCCTTGCCCTTATCTTTTCCATCAGAAACACAGCTTGTCTGATTCCTCCAGCTCTGTTTTTCTTTCTCAAGATTGCTTTGGCTATTTGGGGGTCTTTTCAAAATATACTACAAAGCTACAGTAATCAAGACAGTATGGTACTTGCACCAAAACAGAAATATAGATCAATGGTACAGGATACAAAGCCCAGAGATAAACCCACACACCTATGGTCACCTAATTTATGACAAAGGAGACAAGAACACACAATGGAGAAAAGACAGCCTCTTCAATAAATGGTGCTGGGAAAACTGGACAGCTCCTAGAGTAATGAGAATAAAAACAAACAAAAGGGACCTAATTAAACTTAAAAGCTTTTGCACAGCAAAGGAAACTATAAACAAGGCAAAAAGACAACCCTCAGAATGGGAGAAAATATTTGCAAACAAAGCAATGGACAAAGGATTAATCTCCAAAATATACAAACAGCTCATGGAGCTCAATATCAAAAAAACAAAAAACCCAACCAAAAAATGGGCAGAGATATAAATAGACATCTCTCCAAGGAGGACATACAGATGGCCAAGGGGCACATGAAAGGATGTTCAACAGTACTAATTATTAGAGAAATGTAAATTAAAACTACAATGAGGTATCACCTCACATGGGTCAGAATGGCTATCATCAAAAAATCTATAAATAATAAATGCTAGAGAGGTAGTGGAGAAAAGAGAACCCTCTTGCACTTTTGGTGGGAATGTAATGTAAATTGATACATCTACTGTGGAGAACAATATGGATGTTCCTTAAAAAACTAAAAATAGAACTACCATATGGCCCAGCAATCCCACTATTGGGCATATACCCTGAGAAAACCATATTCAAAAAGAATAATGTACCACAATGTTCATTGTAGCTCTATTTACAATAGCCAGGACATGGAAGCAACCTAAGTGTCCATCAACAGAGGAATGGATAAAGAAGAAGTGGTACATATATACAATGGAATATTACTCAGCCATAAAAAAGAACAAAATAATGCCATTTACAGCAACATGGATGGAATTAGAGATTGTCATACTGAGTGAAGTAAGTCAGACAGAGAAATACAAATATCATATGATATCGTTTATATGTGGAATCTTAAAAAAATGGGTACAAAAGAACTTATTTACAAAACAGAAGTAGAGCCATGGATGTAGAAAACAAACTTATGGTTACCAGGGGATGGCGGGGGAGGGATAAACTGGGAGACTGGGACTGACATCCTAAATGCCCATTGACTGATGAATGGATAAAAAAGATGTGATACATATATACAATGGAATATTACTCAGCCATAAAAAGGAACAAAATTGGATCATTTGTAGAGATGTAGATGGACATAGAGTCTGTCATACAGAGTGAAGTAAGCCAGAAAGAGAAAAACAAATACCATATATTAACGCATATATGTGAAACCTAGAAAAATTGTACAGATGATCCTATTTCTAGAGCAGGAATAGAGACGCAGACATAGAGAATGGACATGTGGACACGGGGTAAGGGGAGGGTGGGACGAATTGGGAGATTAGGATTGACATATATACACTACCATGCATAAAATAGATAGCTAGTGGGAACCTGCTATAAAGCACGGGAAGCTCAGCTCCATGCTCTGTGATGACCTAGATAGGTGGTATAGGGAGTGAGAAAAGATGTGATACATATATACAATGGAATATTACTCAGCCATAAAAAGGAACAAAATTGGATCATTTGTAGAGATGTAGATGGACATAGAGTCTGTCATACAGAGTGAAGTAAGCCAGAAAGAGAAAAACAAATACCATATATTAACGCATATATGTGAAACCTAGAAAAATTGTACAGATGATCCTATTTCTAGAGCAGGAATAGAGACGCAGACATAGAGAATGGACATGTGGACACGGGGTAAGGGGAGGGTGGGACGAATTGGGAGATTAGGATTGACATATATACACTACCATGCATAAAATAGATAGCTAGTGGGAACCTGCTATAAAGCACGGGAAGCTCAGCTCCATGCTCTGTGATGACCTAGATAGGTGGTATAGGGAGTGAGGTGGGAGGGAGGTCCAAGAGGGAGGGGATATATATATATACATATAGCTGATTCACTCCATTGTACAGCAGGAACTAATACAACATTGTAAAGCAATTATACTCCAATAAAAAAAAAAAAAGAAACACAGCTGTCAAGGCTCATAAACCCCCTTGACTTTCCCCCAGTGATGAGAAAAGGAGAGTTAGAAATTCACATCAGGTTGTCCTGAGTTCCAGTACTTAGAACCTGCTGAATGCTAGGAGTGCACATCAAAAGAATATACCTGGAACCAGTTCACTTTCTCTGCCCGTGCCAGAGTGCCAGCCAACTTTTTTCAGGAAAAGCCTGGGGAAACTTGGTCCTTTATTTTCAACAGAAGGAGACTGGAAATTGGGTCAGACCTAGTATGACCACTATAAAGCTTAATGCCAGTTCATCCATCTTGGACTCCCTCCTAGTATGGTGATTGGTTTTTCCCGTGGATCTCCAAGTAGCAAACTCCCCTGGCTCAGGCTCAGGCTCAGTCCCCCCATTCCAGTGAGCTCTGAATTTAGTGCTGACAGGATACAGCCTAGTTGTCTCCATTCTCTCTCTCTCTCTCTCTCTCTCTCTCTTTCTCTCTCTCTCTCTCTCTCTCTCTCTCTCTCTCTCTCTCTCTCTCTCTCTCTCTCTCTTAATCTCAGCAGTATCCTAGAGGGCTGGAATACAGTATTTGGTAAAGTAGTAGGTGATGATACCTAGAAAGTTAGAAAAACTCTCATCTAAATCTGATTGCTGTAGGATCTTGAACAAGTTAATGCCCCTCTATATCTGTTTCCTCATTGTAAAATGGAGATAGTTTGCAGAGCAGGGATTAACTTGATTGTCTAATATTTCTTATCTATCCTGAAAATCTTTGTCTCTTGTAAGTATATTTTGACCGTTAGAATTTAATGTAATTATTGATATGTTTGGATTTCGGTTTACTATTTTATTATTTGCTTTCTGTTTGTTTCCTCTGTTTTGCATTTTGGTTTTCCCTTTTCTGACTTCTTTTGGACTCTTTGGTGGTTTCTCTAGGGATTACAATGTAAATATTTTAACTTATTACAGTTTATTTGCAATTAATATTTTACCACTTTGCATGGAATGTAGAAACCTTACCACCATAGAGATTCCTTTAGCCTCTCCCTTTTAAAAAAAAATTAATTAATTAATTTATTTTTGGCTGTGTTGGGTCTTCGTTTCTGTGCGTGGGATTTCTCTAGTTGTGGCAAGTGGGGGCCACTCTTCATTGAGGTGCGCAGGCCTCTCACTGTTGTGGCCTCTCTTGTTGCGGAGCACAGGCTCCAGACGCGCAGGCTCAGTAGTTGTGGCGCACGGGCCTTGCTACTTC
>NC_041214.2:83913722-83948373 GCF_002837175.3 Physeter macrocephalus | reverse complement strand
CTCTCTCTCTCTCTCTCTCTCTCTCTCTCTCTCTCTCTCTCTCTCTTAATCTCAGCAGTATCCTAGAGGGCTGGAATACAGTATTTGGTAAAGTAGTAGGTGATGATACCTAGAAAGTTAGAAAAACTCTCATCTAAATCTGATTGCTGTAGGATCTTGAACAAGTTAATGCCCCTCTATATCTGTTTCCTCATTGTAAAATGGAGATAGTTTGCAGAGCAGGGATTAACTTGATTGTCTAATATTTCTTATCTATCCTGAAAATCTTTGTCTCTTGTAAGTATATTTTGACCGTTAGAATTTAATGTAATTATTGATATGTTTGGATTTCGGTTTACTATTTTATTATTTGCTTTCTGTTTGTTTCCTCTGTTTTGCATTTTGGTTTTCCCTTTTCTGACTTCTTTTGGACTCTTTGGTGGTTTCTCTAGGGATTACAATGTAAATATTTTAACTTATTACAGTTTATTTGCAATTAATATTTTACCACTTTGCATGGAATGTAGAAACCTTACCACCATAGAGATTCCTTTAGCCTCTCCCTTTTAAAAAAAAATTAATTAATTAATTTATTTTTGGCTGTGTTGGGTCTTCGTTTCTGTGCGTGGGATTTCTCTAGTTGTGGCAAGTGGGGGCCACTCTTCATTGAGGTGCGCAGGCCTCTCACTGTTGTGGCCTCTCTTGTTGCGGAGCACAGGCTCCAGACGCGCAGGCTCAGTAGTTGTGGCGCACGGGCCTTGCTACTTCACGGCATGTGGGATCTTCCCAGACCAGGGCTCGAACCCGGGTCCCCTGCATCGGCAGGCGGACTCTCAACCACTGCGCCACCAGGGAAGCCCTAGCCTCTCCCTTTATATTATGGTTTTCTACATATACCAAAATCCCTATCAGACAACATTATAATTTCTGCTTACAACTTGCAAACATATTTTAAAGAATGCAAGAATAGAATCATCATTTTGGGTACATTTACCCAAATGTTTGCCATTTTATTGTTCTTTCTTAATTTCTAGTGTTCTGGATTTCCTTCTGTTATTATTTCCCTTCAGTCTAAAGAACGTCCTTTAACAATGTATTTAGAGCAGGTCTACTAGCAATGGATTCCCTAATGTTCCTTCATCTGAAAGTGTTTTTTATTTCATCTGTATTCTTGAAGCATATGTTCATTGAATATAGCATTTGGGGTTGACAGTTCTTTTCTTTAAAGCTGTAATGTCACTACTTTCTGGCCTCTATGGTTGTTCTCCTATTGAGAATGCATCATTTTTCTCTGGGTGTTTTTAGGAATTTTTTTCTTTTTCTTTAATTTTTAACAGTTTGATTATGATGTCTGGAAGTGGATTTGTTTGTGTTTATCCTATCTGGAATTCACTGAACTTCTTGAATCTGTAGGTATAGTTCTTTTGTCAAATTTGGGACATATTCAGCCATTATTTCTTCAAATACTTTTCCTGCACTACACTTTTTCTCTTCTCCTTCTGAGGCTCCAATGACATAAATGCTGGATTTTTTGGTTATGATTCCACAGATCTCTAAGGCTCTTTTTACTTTTCCAATCTTTTCTCTCTCTCTCTCTCCCCCCCCCCACCCCTCGATGTTCAGATTGAATCACTTTTATTGGTTTATCCTCAAGCTCATTGATTATTTCCTCTGTCACCTCTATTCTGATGCTGAGCTGGCCAATGGAGGTTTTTTTTCTGTTTAGGTCACTCTGTTTATAAGTCTAAAATTTCCATTTGGTTCTTGTTTATATCATCTATTTATTTGGCATGATTTCTATTTTTCCTTTTGTTTCAAGAATCAGATAATTCCAACATCTTTTTCATCTCACCAATGGTATTTTGATTGTCTTTTCCCATGCAAGTTGAGATTTTCCTGGTAGTTCATATGCCAAATAATTTTTAAATTGTATCTTGGACGTTTTGAATATTATATCATATATGAGACTCTGGGTCTACTTTCAATCCTATGGAGAATACTGACATTTTTAATTTTATAGGTAGTCAAACTGATTAGATTTAGACCTTGAGTTTCAACCAGCTTCCTGAATTCCTGGTTCCAATACACTTTTCAAAACATTCACATGCTATTTGGATCTGCCCAGTGTATATGCCACTTAGTGGCCAGTCCTGGACATGAACAGTGGTGTATCTGTTCAGTTCTCAAAGTCTTTTGTATGCTAAATAGTATCAGATCCATGTGTGCACAGTTTGGGAATGAGTCCAATGCTTATAAACAATTATTTGGGATTGATTTCCTGAGTTCCTTCCTCTCCATAATCTCTCCATACTTTCTGGTTCTTTGGGACTCTGATATTTCATCCTTCATTTAGAAAGCTGGGATTTTATTTATCTTGCTCTGCAGTGCACTTCTGAAGTATGCCTACCTCTCCAGTTAAACAATGGAAGGACGCACAAGACAAAAAACAACAATGGTTGGTCCCACTTTTTTGGAACTACAGCTCCTCTGCTGAAGGTAGAGGAAGACTCTTCCGCTCAGAGCTTTGGGTCCTGTGGGCTCCCATTATACCACATGATTATTTAGGAACTGAGCCTTGGTAGAACAGAAAAAAGAGAGAAGACTTCAACAGGGTGTTTCCATACTCTCTCTAAAAATGTGCATTCCCTTTCCTGCTCCTTGAGCCAGTACTACAGGGCTTCTCCTGAGCTCTCTCTGTCTATTCCTTTGTGCCCACTGCAGTGTTGGTTGAGGGATACTGGAGAAAAAAATTGGTAAAGTCACCACCAATTCATCAGTAAATCAGAGACATCTCCTCCAATTTGCCTACTATTTTTCAGAGTCCTCAAAGAGCTGTTCTATGCATCCTGTCCAGGTTTTTTTCAATACAAAACACAAAGTGACTGGTACTTAACTCCATTATATCTAGACTGGACCCCTGATATTCTTAAAAACTCCAAAAATTTAATGATGCTTATTTTTATGTGAATTATCCTATCTCATCAGTTTACTGTTACTGAAAATCTTCCCCTTTCCCCTCAAAGTCCATGCACCAAATAAAAGTGTAAAATCCAGGAGAAATGAAAATCAAAGATTAAATATTTCAATACTCTACCAATCCTGTATGATTTGAAGAAGAATGAAATGTCCCCATCCAACCCTGTTGCTACCTGAATATAAAATGTGATATTGTATGACTTTCAAAATATGATTTTTGAAGTAATATTTTTAAAAGTAAGAAGATAGCTCATTTCAGCCTTTCTGTTTAGCCCACTGATTAGGGTTTAATAATTTGGGGGAAAAATGGTTTTTAATTCAACATTTTTAAAGATCATCATAGGGCCCTCCTACAAGCCGTTGGAGGCTTAGTGCTTCGAAAGAAATATAAAAGCTGACCACCTATGGAAAATGCATAGAGTCAAACATCTGGCCTCCTTTTCTCCAGCAAAATATACACTGTAGCTTAGAGTAAATGGGCCCTGAGGGGTACATCTGTAGTGACTGTCATTCACGATGCATTTCTTCTGTAAATCAATAATCCTCATTATACTTGATTATGTCAGAGCCATAGTGACTAAGGAAGACTCAAAAATATTGGAAAAAACATTACTTCCCTTATATCTACATAGTAATTACAAAATATAAAATGCCAGTAAAAACACATATGCACTACATCGTTCTTGACAGATCCTCTAAAGAAAATATTAATTTATTAATCAAGGCTCAGTTCCCATATTGAGCTCATGTGAGACAGTTTTTAAAAGTAAGTAAAGTTTTCTGGACTCTAACAGTCATCTGGTTTTTAAGAAAAACGTAGTGTAGGTAAATAATATGATTTCTCTCACAGAGAATCATGTTACATTTGTACCTTTAGATGTAATTTGATTATTCAACTTTTACACTATTTTATTTATTTGTGTAGCAATCTCTTCTATTGGACTATGAGATCTTTGAAAGCCAGAATGAAGTTTGTTCAGCTATTTGGCACAAAGCAGAATTCAATAAATGTTCTTCAAATTGTTTCAACTGTGCAAAAGATCAATCATAAAATTTCAGTAAGAAGTAATGGGTTTTTTTTAGCTGGCCATATCAAAGAAAAAAATCCTGGCAAGATATTTTTTTAAAAAACACTCATGAAAAATTCATTTTCTGCAAAACAATCCTTGCCATTTAACTACAGTATGTGGCAGCACTGTACTATTGCTAGCTTTTTTTCCTCCTTTATTCAAAGTTACTTTATGGGTGGAAAAATTTAAACCAGTATTCTAAGTGGTGTGTGGGAGTCTTCTCTGAGCACATATCTTATTGATATATAATAGGCTATGTGCATACATTTTAACTCCCACATAATCTTCTAACTGCTCTCCTAAAGTCTGTACAGCATATAATCTAGTTAGATGGTTTCTGCCTGGGATTCTGGTTGAAATCATCTTAGGGATAAATGTAACCTTCTGTAGTGTTCAGATTTGACATAAAGAAAATCCCCCCTTTCGGTCAGCAAAATTTTCACTCTAGATGAATCATCAGCATTCTATGGTTACCCAGGAAGCAAATGATTTAGAGCAGCACTGACAATAGATAAATAATGAGACCTGCATGTGTAATTTTAAATTTTCTAGTAGCTACAATATAAAGATAAAAAGAAAATGATGAAATTAATTTTTATAATACAATATACATAACCCAATACATCTAAAACATTATAATCTCACATAGAATCAATATAAGAATTATTAATAAGATATTTACATTTTGTTATGCTATGGCTTCACAATCTGCTGTGTATTTTATACTTACAGCACATCTCAATTCAGACCAGCTGGGAGGGTGGGATGAATTGGGAGATTGAGATTGACGTATATACACTACTAGGTATAAAATAGATAACTAATGAGTACTTACTGTATAGCACAGGGAACTCTACTCAATACTCTGTGGTGACCTAAATGGGAAGGAAATCAAAAAAAGAGGGAATATATGTATATATATAGCTGATTCACTTTTTTTTGTGTGTGTGTGTGTGTGGTACGCGGGCCTCTCACTGTTGTGGCCTCTCCCGTTGCAGAGCACAGGCTCCAGACGCGCAGGCTCAGCCAAAAAAAGAGGGAATATATGTATATATATAGCTGATTCACTTTTTTTTGTGTGTGTGTGTGTGGTACGCGGGCCTCTCACTGTTGTGGCCTCTCCCGTTGCAGAGCACAGGCTCCAGACGCGCAGGCTCAGCGGCCATGGCTCACGGGCCCAGCCGCTCCACGGCATGTGCGATCTTCCCGGACCGGGGCACGAATCCGTGTCCCCTGCATCGGCAGGCGGACTCTCAAACACTGCGCCACCGGGGAAGCCCTGATTCACTTTTCTGTACAACAGAAACTAACAGAATATTGTAAAGCAATAAAAATTAAAATTAATAAAAATTAATAAAAGAATTCAGGCCAGCTACATTGCAAGTGTCAGTAGCCACATGTCACTAGTGGTTATCTTATTAGAACTAACATTTAGAAGAAGCAGAATGAAAGGGTGAGAAGAGATCTTTGAAATTCTCACCCTGCCTCTTATCTTGTATTTGAATATTTCCATACTATCTATAGACAATTTTCTCTAATCCAAAATGCTTTTCAAGTCCTGCAGTTTCCTACATGGTCAGGCACCACCTTCCTGTTTCTCTGAGCCTTCTGTTGATGCCGTTGTCTCTTTTTTTACTCATCTCTTTCCATTACTGGATCCCAGCTTGGGGAATGTGGGATGCTCCCAATGTTTGTTGCACTCACTGATTTCTCTATGCAAAATATGTTTTATTTTTGCCATTCTCAACTCAATAATTATCTCTTTTCTCCACTTTTTGTCCCTACTTTTTTGACTAACCAGTTACTTTCAGGTCTCTAATTAATTTTATCTTTCTCAGGCAAGACTTCCCCAAATCTCCAAGAGCTCTCTGAGAGCAAGGATGGCCCAAAATACTGACTGACAAGTTCATAGCACTTACTATGGAGGGTCCCCTTCTAGTGAAGAAACATATATATTAGGTAATACAATCAAAAAACTAAATACATAGTTGGTGCTCAATCAGTACTGCTTGAATGAATGCATAACTGATTAAATGAATGAAGAATGGAAAGATCAGAAAGAGAAAGTGACTTGCTAATGCTCTCATAGTCAATAAAGGGTAGAGGGCTTCCCTGGTGGCGCAGCGGTTGGGAGTCCGCCTGCCGATGCAGGGGACGCGGGTTCGTGCCCCGGTCCGGGAGGATCCCGCGTGCCGCGGAGCGGCTGGGCCCGTGAGCCATGGCCGCTGAGCCTGTGCGTCCGGAGCCTGTGCTCCGCAGCGGGAGAGGCCGCGGCAGTGAGAGGCCCGCATACCGAAAAAATAAATAAGTAAAAATAAAGGGTAGACCCTGGTCAACTGAGCTCACACAATTTATATATTTAAAGAGATTACATCTAAAAGGAGATGCAGTCACTGCAGTATGGACAGTAAAGTTACAAATATTTATTCTGGAACTTTTGGTCATGGTAAGTTTCTCATGTCTAAAGACATCATGAAGTATAAACTGCTGATAGGAGTGTAGATTGGTGCAGATATTCTGGAAAACAATGTGTCAGTACTTTGACCTTACCTATGATCTAGTCAAGCCACCTTTAGGTATGTATCTCAAATTCTAATACAGGTTCATAATGAGAAAGGGTGTCCATCCTTGTGTTGTTTGTGTTGGCAAAGAATAGAACAGCTTGGTAAGTGGACACAGCAACCATGTTTTCTACCTCCTAACAAATATTGCCTAAGCCTTCCCCAGCATTCATCCTCCTTAACTCAACTCCCAATACTGCATCATCAATTTTTTTCCAGTGTTTAATACTACTTTGTTAGATGCTCTGGACATAATCATTCAATGAACAAACTCAAATAGCCACTATCCTAGATGATAGACATATAACGATTGCTGGATATAGTTCCCAAATACTGGAAGATCCCATTCTAGTGGAGAGTATATAACAAGTGATTTCATCATAAACTAAAATTTATAGGCTTGTTTAAATGATTCTGATACAGTTATTTTATCATAAGCCATTTTGACTATAAAGTTAAGTTTTCATTTACTGACGTTCAATTCATAGCCAGGGATCAAATATCAAGGAGTTAAGAACAGATGACCAATACCACAGACTCTTAAAATTAGTGCCATTTGTATACAGTGTTGTCAAGAAGGAGGGGGAAAACATTAAGACACTACCCCACCTTTACTGAGAAAAATATCTAGTAAAAGTTAAGAACATATCTAAAAATAATGAAAATATATGACAAAGATGAAAAAAGTAACTTACTTGTGCCACTAATAATCTAATAATCTGATGTGTTGATCCAAAATAGGCAGGCAGTTCTATTTTTAGTTTTTTAAGGATCCTCCATACTGTCCTCCATAGTGGTTGTATCAATTTACATTCCCACCAGGTTCCCTTTTCTCCACACCGTCTCCAGCATTTATTGTTTGTAGGGAGATGCAAGAGGGAAGAGATATGGGGATATATGTATATGTATAGCTGATTCACTTTGTTATAGGGCAGAAACTAACTCACCATTGTAAAGCAATTATACTCCAATAAAGACGTTAAAATAAAAAAATAAAGTGCTTAGAAAAATAATAAATAAATCAATAAATAAAATAGACAGGCATTTTGTTTGGATTAGACAGGATTAGTAACTGTTTCAGGGAGAAGTGGCATTTGAATCACAAAGGCAGAATTTATAAGAAAACATCAGGGACAACATGCACAATAGCCCAGAGGCCAGAATGTGTATGGTATCCATGAAAAATAGTAGAGAGAGAGTTTACTGGGACTAGGAGAAGATGTGTGAAGGACAGTATTGAGCCTGGAGAGATAAGCTAGAGACAGATCTTGCAAGGACATTAATGAGAGATGGATAACAAAGATCCATGATAGATTTAAAACAGATGATGATAGGTTTAATAAAAGTAACAAGGACATAGGGATGTTGCTTAATTTATAACTGATTGATACACCTGATCATAGAATTGGTTTAAAAACATGCTGGAAATCATGACTGTGTAAACCACATTTAATCATTATGCTATACAGCATTTTGATACTGACTACAGCCTCCTCTAGGTAATATTACGTAGTTGATGTTTGTTGCCATACCTTTTATTACCTTTTCATGGGAAGAAAGCATGATTAGTGTCCTTCTTTTGTGTCAGTCAAGATGCTTGAAGTTCCCCTTTTTTAACACCCTTCCTGTGCTCACTGTTCTTGAGATTTCTTGCTCAGTTTCCTCATTCAAACTGTCCATTTAAGTGTTTTTCTATTCAGGGCCCTGAGGACTGGCTTAAAGAGTATTTTAATTTATCTAAGTTAAAATAGTAGAGAATAAAAATGGCTCAGTATGTGGTATTAATCCAGATGAATTGACATTGCCACTCACTGCTCTTGGATAAGTTTCATCTTGGAATTCTGGCTATTTTAGGGGCCATTTGTTTCCAGTTTCCATGGTGATAATTCAGAAATCTGCTCTCTGGTGAAAACTGATCCTTGGTTATGGATCAATTGAACTATAAGATAGGATTAGTCCAAAAGTGACAAACTGAGAAAGTCAACATATTATATGATTCAAACAATTGTTTTTCTATAACCATGGTGAGTTACTTAATATGGATTCTTGTTATGCAGATATAAATGTGAGATCTTGGAATCAATCTTCCTCTCTGATTACTAAATTTTGTCATTTATACTGTTTAGTTAAAATTTCTGCAGAGTTTAGAAAGTAGATTCCATCCAAAATATTTTAGAATCAGAATTTCTCCAGAACATACATTCTATTCACTTGATGACTTTGATACACTAGTGCTTCAAAGAAATTTGGACTCAAAAAGCTTGTGTTTTGTTTTGTTTTTTTTTCTGAAGTCATCTATTCACTTGATGACTTTGATACACTAGTGCTTCAAAGAAATTTGGACTCAAAAAGCTTGTGTTTTGTTTTGTTTTTTTTTTCTGAGTCAACCTGGCAAAACTAGAACTACATTTTCTAGGATTCATTTCCTATATGCTTCCAAGTCAGAGTTGACCAAAACCAAAATTTCACAAGATGTAGAAGGCAGAGTGAAGCAGGAGTCACTTGGCTCTGAAGGTCATTGTGGTTAGATAGACCTTGAGGTGCTGGTGGGTGTCAGTGTGTCCTTCACTGACTCAGGCTTTATGTAATTTCTTTCTGACTGCTGGCACTGATGACCAACTTCAAACCTAGACTCACCACAAGATACAGAGGCAACATCATTTCATAGCCGTTCCCATCAGCTCCCCACCTTTAGTGGTCACACACCAACAGACAGGTTTGCAGTCAAACCTTCCCAGATTCCCATGCAAGCCCTAATATTTCCATCATTGCCAGTGCTTCAGGAGGGCTGCTTACGAACTTTATTCTGATCCTCCAGCTTCTTCATTCTAAACCTAATTTCTAGTTTATCCCACAGTTGGGTGACATCCAACTTTTCTAATAAAACCTTTATTCCATAGTACTCTTAGTGGTTCTACTTCCTGGATTGAACTCTATCTGATACGTTACTTAAGACTCATTTAATTGTAGCTTTTAGTAAAGAAAAAGAACTTTCCTTTTAAACGAATGAAGCCTCTCTCTTTTTTTTTTTTTTTTTTTTGCGGTACACGGGCTTCTCCCGTTGCTGAGCACAGGCTCCGGACGCGCAGGCTCGGGAACCATGGCTCACGGGCCTAACGTGGGATCTTCCCGGACCGGGGCACGAACCCGTGTCCCCTGCATCGCCAGGCGGACTCTCAACCACTGCGCCATCAGCGAAGCCCGAATGGAGTCTCTCTTTAACTCATGATCTTTTTGACAGTTTTGGCTTAGAAGAAACTTATTCAGTTCCATGAAAACTTACTTCATCTATGCAGTGTAGGAAAAAAGAAAGAATATTGCACACATATCCTATGAAATGTCCTGGAAATTTTTTTCACTAACTAGCTTTGAAATAAAAAAGTAGAGGGACTTCCCTGGCGGTCTAGTGGTTAAGTCTTCGCCTTCCAATGCAGGGAGTGCGGCTCGGTCCCTGGTCAGGGAGCTAAGATCCCACATGCCTTGTGGCCAAAAAAACCAAAACATAAAACAGAAGCAGTATAGTAACAATTTCAATAAAGACTTAAAAAAAAAGTAGACATTCATATATATCAAGTGCTTAGAAGCAGTCTTTAGTCCTCAAAACAATTTTCCAGCTCATATACAAATCTGTTTATTAAAGGGGATATGCATATATAGTGTGTGTATAATTTAAATGCATATCTAAAGAGGATAATTTAGAAACTAACTTTAACATAATTTTAAAAGTTAATTTCCTCTAGTGAATGCCATGTTTAGCCAAATGGAAGGGCTGATGGGATGACAGCTTTATGAATAGAGTATGATACACATGTGTAGGACGTGGTCTTCATCTTGATATAAAATTTGACCTAAAATAGTTATGATTTGTGAGTTAAGAAAATAACATAAAAGTGAAAATCCACAAAATAAAGAAGGCAGGAAGGCAAGGATGCAGATTGGTACTTTATTTTCACCATTTGTGTCATTTCAGTGGAATATGAGAATTATAATAATACTACCACTAATAATAATAATATCTATCACATGGATAAAATGATCCAGAGGTGAAGAAAGTATAAGAAAATGGTAAAATTCTATACAAATGACCATCATGATTATGATGATTTCCCCTTTCCTTTTTTCTCTCTTTTTCTTTCTCATACTCATAGGGGTTTCTTGCTGATATGAGCTAACCTGATAAGATAATCTATAAAACTGCTAGTGGGACTTGCTCTGTTCCCAGGCAACGGATGCTTATTTTAAATATGGTCTTTCAGAAGCCATGATTCATCACTGCTGTCTAAGTCTGAAGTGACATTTAACAATGGAGACCCGTGGGAGCTCAATCTTTCAGTGGCCTAGTCAAGTCAATTCAGCAAATAGTAACTAAACACCTACATTGTAATTTCACATTCATTCACTCAGGGGAAGTGTGAGCCATGCCCTCTGCTCAGAACAGACCTATAAGTCTTCCTCTCATGGAGTTCCCAGCACTGAAGGGATGACAACTATACTAAAAATTATTTTAACACATAATAGAGTATATATAAAGTGTTATAATAAAAGATATAAACTAGGTGTTAGAAAAGGAGGTGATAACTGAATAAAAGAAACCAGCATTCCAGACAAGAAATGGCACAAGGCTATGAAAATGCAAGATATGGTCAAGGTTTCCTTAAGTGTTGTCTGGTGTTGTTTGATAGTGAATATCCTAGAACCATCTATTACAATGGAGTTTCCAAACTTCAGTGATTTATGATATTCACACCTTTGCTCCATCCAAACATTTGGCCAAATATTCCAAAATACCATTATTTGCTTTTCATTTAATTAACTCTACATTAATTTTTGTTTTTTAGTTAAAATTGTTCTAAGCATTTGAGCTTGATATACTAGCGATATTTTTTCCTAAGAGACCACAGGTGGCTAATTGGATGAATTTATTAATGGTTGACCACTGAAATGCAGTTGTATTGTAGTGGAAGAACCAATAAACTGTTCTCTAGTTTTGGCTCTGTCACTAGTCAGTATGTATCCATAATAAATGCTCTATCTCAACAAATTTCAATACCAGAATGAGTCCAATAATAACTCCTTGCCTTCTTTACATGTTCCGATGAAGTATTGATGTGGAAATGGTTTTGGAATTTCTTTCACTCTTGTATCCACAATAGTCCATTATGGATAAAACAATCAAAGTGTGAGTTTTAGAAAGCATAAACCAAATTATATTACTTTCCTGATGAAAAGTTTCAATAATTTCCTATCTCGGGTTAAAATCTGAATAGCTTATTAGGACTATAGGCGGAGCCCTTGCACATAGTGCAGCCCCTATTTGTTTAGCAGTGTATTGCTAACACCTAACGCATTTCTTAGCGCATACTATATGCTAATAAGTATGTAATGAGTATATGAATGCAAGATAGAATAAATAAGTAAATGAATGAGTTGCCTCTGACTTCCTAGCTAATTAGTGGTGGAATCAGGGCTGGAAGATTGGTGTGTTGATTCCAAACCCCTTTATTTCCGTTGTCCCCACATTGTTCTCATTCATGAAATTCTCTTCTGTGACCACCATGGGACCTATTGAAAAAGCATTAAATTTTGACGTGTTTGCCTAAAGTGAAATGTGTGGTCTTTGGCTAAAGATCAAGTTACAACGCAGATTTGACCATGCACTAGGGCTTGCAATCGCAGCTTTTTGGCTTTGTGTGTTTACCAGCTGATCTACGTAGTTCACAGAAGCTGTTCACTTATTTTCATTTCATAATGTAGCAATGTGCATTTATCTGCTTCTTATTCATACCTTTTGTGAGACACCTCCATTTCAAATTTATTTTGACAAAGTGTGATACCATTCCAGCATTTTATAAATGATAAAGAGCAAAGTGGAAGAGGCATTGACTTCATCATGTAAAGTTTAAATAATTCTGATTTTGAACAATGAATATTGATTGCTTTTTAAAGATGTGTTTGAAGATTCCTTGGCATTGAGAAAAACATTTATCAAGGGTCTCTTGAAATCCATTCAAGTGCAAAGAGAAGGGTGAAGAAGCTGTGGTAAACAGATGACTATTTTGCTTGGTAAGTTGTTTAGAAATGCAATTTTCTTGCCGCGGGAATAATGGATATCTCTGAGAAAAACTATGATCAGCTATTGCAAAATTGTAGCATAGCTTTGTGTTAGCCTGTAATATGCAGAAAAAGGATTGTTGAAATGGGGAAAAAAAAGTCAATCCCTTTTCTGATGAATTTCTGCCATGCCAACCCTCAAACTCAGATATGTCCCAATTCATAATTAAAAGCAAATTAAGGAATTCAAAAAACTGTTCATCGGGTTCATTGCAAACCCATGCTATTGTATTATAGCTATTTTCCCAATGTCTTTCTTTTTTCCTCCAGTTGACTCTCTAGACATGGAAAAGTTGTTTTTCTACTTTCATAAGAGTCTTACTGCTGTCTCTACATTTTTGTACAAACTATTGTCTCTCTATAAGGGAAAGTGCAAGGCAATTGGAACTTATTTTAGTTACCTCTCCTTTTCATTATGTTTTATACATATTTTTATAAATCCACTAAGCTTTTTCCCCCCCTATCTTGAGAAGAAAAACCTGCTTCTACTTTGGGATTTTTTTTTTCCATTATTTTAAAATTTCCCTTGTATTGTATTCTCTCCTGATCCCTAAGACCACTGAAATGTTTATGTTCTTAACAGTATTAAACAAACAAATGCACAACAAACCCTCATGCCTTATAGATGCTCACACTATTACAGCATCTCTATTTTCACTACTAAACAACTTGGAGAGGCATTGAAATCTTCCTGTCTCCAAGACCTCAGCTCACACTCAGGCCACCTCCTCTCTGCACCCTGCCTTCATCATTTGTTATGGTAGATACATAGAATGGATTATGGAAGTCAGATAATATGATTTGTTTCAGTCTGTCTATATTCTTCCAAGACACTCTTGCCAGGTGATTGGCGATTACTACTAAACTTGCTCTTGACAAACACACTAATGTACAGTTAATTAAGTTTTTTTTGTTTTTTTCAAACTTTGTTTTCAAAATTCCTTGTAATGTTTATCAGTTGACTGTTCTAAAATTTTCGATGTTTAAACGTTCCATTTCCTTTGGTTTCCATGACCCTTCCTTGTGTTGTTTCTTTTCCTACCCAATCAATAATTTTTTTTTCTTTTCCACTCACTCCTCTTACCCCTCCTGCACATGGAAAATATGGACATTTTCCAAGAATATGCCTATGATCTCCATCTTATATATTTTTTCATTTCCTAATGATCTTACCTACTTCTTTCTTATCAGTCACCACCATATTCATGAATCACTCCATCTAATGGTGATAACTTTCCATTCAACTTCTTAGATATTTTCACATGAAGTTTATGAAAATACTCTGCCCAAAATTGTAGCCACTAGCCACATATGGCTGTTGAACATTTGAAATGAGCTTAATCTCAATTGAGATGTGCAAAAATTGTAAGATACACATTGTTTTTAAAGACATAGTACAAATTCTAGGGTAAAATATCTAATAACTTTTTGTGCTGATCACACATTGAAATAACAATAATTTGGATACATTGAGATACGTGAAATATGTTGTGAAAATTAATGTTACTTGCTTCTTTTTACTTCTTAAATTGTGGCTACTGGAATATATAAAATTAATATGGGATCACATTATATTTTGATTGAACAATGCTGTTGGAAATAATGCAAAATATTTTCTACATTCCCTCTCAAATTAGTGCCTTCACCTGATTTTTGATTTTGGATGGAAAAGCAACTCTTTTCCTGGCCCCTGGGTTTTAGTCCTGGCTCTTTTTGACATATTTGTCTCACAGCTTTTCTCCATCACCTACTTTCATTCCAATTTGATGGCACTTTATCTTTTACGGCATTTCCCACTTTTTAACTTGTTTGGAGTTTTCCCATTCATTATTCACTTTCTACTTAAGAGGTTCTTTAAGAGCAGGAATCATAGTTTAATTATGTTTATACCCATCCCCAAGTGGCTATCATGGTGTCTACCATGACAGGTGCTCAAAATTATTTATTGTATAAATAAACATGTAAATGAATGAATGAGTAATGATATAATGACGCTTTCTAAAATTAAGGATTTCTTTTGGAAATTTTCTTCCCTATAGCAGTAATGACCGAAGTTTTAAATTATTGCCTTATGTGTTTTTCTCCCAACTTAATATGCAAATCATTGACTTTAGCAAAACAAGTATTTCATTTGCTGGTGAAAATGCTTAAGATGACAAAAAAGGGGCATATTAATAATCGAATGAAGCTGCTACATCTGTATCTTTTTAACACCGTCTGTCTCCCTAGTTGTTAGATGAATCCAAAACCCATCCAAGTTTTGCTGGTCTGCAGCAGTAAAATGCTTCAATGGCAACTTCAGACAGATTGAGCATATGAGCATATTTCAACTAGACAATTTAGTTGTAAGAGCATTGTCTTGGTGGATAACCCTCCAGGGATTATAATGAATACAGCTTAATTGGTTTATTAAGTAAAATTTACAAAAGCCAGGAGCCTTAGTTTGAAAAACTTTTAGCCATCAGTGAGGTACAGTTTTGCATATGATAAACGTGACAAACACTTCTATTGTAGAAGGGTTGGTAAGTAATTGTAGATGTTAGATGACTCTTCTAGCTAAGAAGCAGCACCTATAACCACAAGTACATTTTTAAATAATTAAGAAACAATAAATATGTACCTAGCACTGAAGCTGAAAATTAAGCCTCGGTGTGGTACCTTGTCAGGAGACTCTGGTCTGAGAACCAGAATTCCCAGATTCTAGACCTAAAATTATAAAATATAATTAAATTTCTTATTTATTACACAGTCCATAATCATAAATAGCAAATAAGCTTTCATATTTGTATATATTAGTAGGTATACAAAATAAGATCTGGAGTTTAATCTTTACATAATTATGCCCGTATTCACACAATTTAATTTTTAAGAATATCTGGAGTTAGCTGTAAATATATATGTTCTTAATGTGTATTTGTTAAAATCAGATATGTAATGCTGCGTGATGGCATGGATGCATCATAAAATGCAGAAGTCGCTTCCAGTTGGAAAGAAAATTTTATATTATATACTTCTAAATTTTTCATTTAACAGCTAGGGAAAGAGAGGGTCAGAAAGGACAAGAAAATCTACTATGGAGCTAGTTCTCCAAAGTCAGACATCTAGATAGTCGGCTATGCTGGTTTCAAAATTCATGTAATCAGCTTCCCAGTTGGCTACTTAGGTGACTTTTACAAGTAACTAGCAAACTCAGGTTTCCAAGACTGTGACACAGTGAAGAAAAATCAATAGAGCCTCTAAAGGTGAAATAGTGATTTGGGAAACTAAAGAAAAATGCAGAGAAATACAGTCTAGAATTTCCTGACTCCAAAAATTTACACTCATTTTAACAGGAAATTAACCATGATTTCCAGAAAAATCCTTTTCATCTCACTAGATAACAATAGTCATCACTAGGACCAGATATCTTTTTTAACTTAGAGCTTTATTCTAGAATAAAGGAAATATAATGTAGCTAATGTCACCATGGGGGTAAAAAGCAAATTAAATTCAAATCAGTATGTATTCTAATATCCTACTACGCTTAAAGCATTATTCTAAGCAATTTGGGGAAAATAGATATGAAAATAATATCTAATATCTGCATTAATATTCTACTTTACAAAATCCCTTGTTATGGGTTGAATTCTGTCCCCCAAAGGAAGTGTTGACATCTTAAACCCTCGTACTTGTGAATGTATCCTTATTTAGAAATAAGGTCTTTGCAGATGCAATCAACTTAAAATGAAGTTATTAGGGTGGGCCCTAATTCAATATGTTGGGTGTCCTTATAAGAAGAGGAAAATGCCACATGAAGACATATACACATAAGGAGAATGCCAGGTGACAACAGGCAGAGACTGGAGTGAGGGAGCTGCAAGCCAAGAAATGCCAAAAATCTATGGCCACAACTAGAAGCTAGGAAAAAGCAAGGAAGGATTCCATCCAGAGTCTCAGATGGCCCTTCTGACACCTTGATTTTTGGACATCTAGCACCCAGAACTCTGAAAGAATAAACTTCTATTGTTTTAAGCCACCCAGATTTTGGTGTTTTGTTATGGCAGTCCTAGAATACTGATACTTTCTTTTTCAAATTTTATATATATATATTAGTTACAATTAGACATTCAATAGTCAAATTTTCAATCATTTAGGGCCTACGCTAATTTGAGCTTAGATTTCCAAAGTTTGTGGTAGGGTATTCCAGAAAAAGGAGCTGGCATGAGGAGCCTCACAGGGACAAGGATGACAGGCTCACATGGACATAGTTTGGAGTCTGGTTGGTTTTGGAACTGTTCCTAGTGGGAATTGTAGAAAGTGAACAGGGTACTGTCAAAATTAAGTACAGCTCTTTCAAAAAATGAACACCAAAGCTGAAAACAAATGGGCTGCTTGTTTCCAATTATTTTATTCATCTCCACAGTCCTACGGAGAGAGGTGGGATGTGCCCATGTTTTATTACCACTATTTCTAAAGAGGAAAATAAAAATCATACAATTCAGGCCACTTATAGCAATGAAAATCTTATTTTTCCCACCTCATTAGATCTTAAGAACATTGGAGAGTAGGTGAGAGAAACAGGGAAACAAATTAATTATATTGATGGTGTACAGCTCTACAATAACATGAATCTCTGGATTTATAAAGAACTGTGGGCAACTCCTGACAGTAGCAAAAGTAGGCCATAAAACTTTGTGTACCTGAAGCTTACCTCCTATTCTTTCTTCTTGGTAACTCAATTGAAATGTAATTGGAGAATAATCACTGTGGCTTCTAAGGAGAAAATAGGTCAGAGTCATGACAAAGGCAGTGGTCTGCTTATTACCAAACCTTTAAAGATAAGATTCTACTTTTACAATTGTTTTCTGGGAAGTATTTTAATGTTATCATCTTGATCCTTTTTAAATAATAATAATAAGGACCCACACTGATGTGTGTTTTCCGTTTTCTGGGAACTAAAAGCTTTACATGAATTAAATTTTAACAACCATCCTCTGAAGCTTTGCAGATGATGAAACAAATGTAGGATGGTGAAGTAACATACCCAGACTCACACACCCTAGAAGAGGCCAACCACGTTTCCCTGGCAATCGTGCACTAAAGAGCATGTACTGATCCACTATTCTCTTCTGCCTCTGAGAGCTGGATGTTGTATATGCTAAATATTAAAGTCTTAGTTACATTGTCTGACATCTCTTTTTTTCAAGCCAAATATCCTTTGCACATATAGACAGTGTCATCTGCAAGAAGCACAGGATAATGAGACTGTGAGCCATTTCCTCTAAGCTTTATCCTTTTCTCCATAAACTATAGATGATATCTCCCTGCCTGTTCTGTGAGTCTTCCTCCGTATGAGTCATTAAATGCACACAGCTGTAGCTCTTACCATCTTAACGTGACACATCATCCTTCACCACAATGTAAACTCCTTCATATCATGTCTAGCAGGATCATGTCAGGTTTATTGCCAATGCTCCCAGAGTGCCAGGTAGAATGATTTGTTTTTAGTGTATATACTCTTAAATAATGCTGTATAAGCTAAAGAAGCAAAAATAAGAATCAATCATTAGTGCATGAGGAGTTACTCAGATTACCATGTCTAGAATATTTCTGATTGGGAAAGAATACTTCTCTCCATCTTTATGTTTATAAATCCCATCATCAGTAAGAAAGACCTTATATTATCTGTCCTGACAATGTCACACAGATGTAAGTAGATCAAACTCTAAACTGATGTATAAATAAATATGAGATGGTGTCACCAACGTTTTGCCACTATCTTCTGCTGTTTACTTAGTACTTCTATATATTTTACGTATTTTCCAACTTCATTCTTTCTTCCAAGCCAAATGTTAAACAGATTTCACACAGTAACATTTTCCCCTGCTTTATTTACTTTCTTATTCTGATTTAAATGTGAATATGTTAACAAATGACATTTTCTAAATATTAGATTTTTTTATTACCCCAAAGAAGTGATCATTTGAAAGTGTATACATATCTCTACATCTTTTTCCTCTGTTTCATCCTTGGAATTAAAATATACATTCTCTTGAACTGCAGGAGGTGCTAGCATAGAGGGAATAAATTGTCCCAGCAAAAGAAAGAGGTGGTTTAGCACAGCTGGTCTGCCTGAGTGTCAGTAATCATCTAGGACATCATTGAGCTAAGGTTTCTCCCACTATTTCTTCAAAACAGTACCTTAAAGCTGTAGACAGAGAACATCTGCATCTGTTGGTTCACTCACTAATTGAAATAAGGGTATCTCTACCTCATTAAAAAAATGCAATTTTTTTCCAAAATTTTTAATATCATGTTCATGAAGGAGAAAAAATTGTAAGTAAAAAATTGGGCAATGTTTTTTTTCCCCAACCTTCCTAACTCAGCCTGGAAGTTGATTCCTTTTCCATCTTTTCCTTTCCAGAGCTTTATTGCTCTAGGCAAGAAAAGAAATGTTGGGAAGTCCACTAATGACAATTATCATGGTGTGCTTATGAAAAGCGTTTGAGAAAATGAGGTTTGTCCTAAAGGTCTTGTAAATAATGGTCAGGCTTTCCTTCTCTACTTCTGTGCACATATTGTATTCTGCTGGTGAGATAAAATTGCTTTTTCCCCCTACTCTAAAGGAATTTACTGTGGGATTTATGTCCTCGTGAGCTCCTAGAACTGCCACATTAGAAAAGTACCTGGAGACTCCTGAAGACTTTAACTGAGGTGGAGTAACAAGAAGTTCTTGCCAGAGATGCACAGAAGAGGCCCCTTTCATCGGGGAGAGGACTTGAAGCACAGCAGATAACATCAGCTCTCACTGTGGTAGTCTTTTGGTGATGTTGCTCAGAAGTTCAGCTTTGCTTATGTCATTTGAGGACAGAAGAAAAGCCCTAAATATTATACCTTTTGTAATTACTGTAGGTAAAGTTCTAAATCTACTAAATATTTGGTGTACCATGGAGGCTCTGCTGCTATGGGGAGTTCAGTATAGGGGAGGGAATCTGTTGAAGGTGTTTGAAGGAATTCAACAAAGTGGACAATCATTTTTATACGAAGTCAGCATCGGCTTTTATTCTTTAACAACCAAATGCCTGCTAGTATTAGACTAACCCAACGCTGCAACAGCTCATATTTAGATGAAAAATTCCTATCTGTAAAGTTCTGACACTGTCAACTGAACTCTTACTGGCCATTTACTTTGAGTGAGGTCTCATGCTAAGCAATTTGGGGAAACAGAGGTAAGCAAGACAAGTCATGCCCCCAAGAAGCTATTATCTGTTTGAATCGGTGGTCTCTTTGCCAAAGCACCCTGTCTTCTGAAACAGTCCTTGCTGTGACTTCCCAAGTTTAAGTGTAATGTGTTTTCATTTTTGTTTAGACTTTCACAATGATCTTTGAAATAATTAGAATTACCAGTTACTGTAACTAGATACCAAAAAGCTTGAGTTTAATATGCATAAGCAATTTTTTATGTATAAATATATTTCTCTATATTAATTTTGCACATTTACAGGATAATCACCAGTGCTTTGGATGTTGACCCTATGGCACTGAGAAATCTTATAGTAGCTTCTAATGGAAAAAACTATGCAAAGTAAGTTCAAAATCATAAGGAAAAGTATTTCTATTTGAAAAATAGGCAACCTAGATCGACATATACAGTTACTTTCAAGTAATCAGAGTACTTTATTAGACTAAATATTCAATTCTTAAGATATGCCTGAGGGCAGCTTAATATTTTTGTGTACCAATATATGTATATATTTTCATTTTCCCAAATAGTCCATCTTGGGTAATTTCTTCAGCATGGATTCTGTTCAGATAACTGAAATGAAGATTTCGGTTTTCTTTTCCATTTTTCTGATGTCTAAAATTCCAGCACTCAAGCCTGAGAGAAGAGATGTGACAGTTGCTTCGCTTAATTACAGATGCTGATCATGTAACCTATTTTTTCTGTCTGTCTCCTAGTCCTCTTCATAAACTGGCAGATAATATCATAATTATTCAAACCGTTCTGGTACTGCACATGTCACCTGATAAAGACTAGCACACTATGCTTCAGCAGTTCCATAGTCATTTATTATCAAGATTAGAAATTCCCAGGAAAATCATGTTTTAACTAATTTTACTTTGATGATTCAGTAGGGAGGAGAGGAAGAGATAGAACAAGGCAAATTACATTTTTTAAAACTCTGGTGCTTTCTGTTATCCAAGTAATAGTGAGGAAGGTATTGCATGAGGAAGGAATATAGTGTTTAAACATTTTTAGTGAAAACACACATAATTAAGTCTGAAGTCTACTTATGGCTGAATAAAAGCAAATGGCTTTTTCCAGCTAAAGTCTTCATGAGGCTAAAAAATGGTGTGTACAATGTAATGTAATGAAACACATGTACTAGTATTAATATAACAAAGTAAGTTTGATCCCATTAATAGTCATGAATGTTAAACTTGATTTTAACATTGTTATGGGAAGAACACGATGTCTTCTACTTGTGTATTCAGCCATGATCAGAGTAGATCACCAAATGAGTTTGCTTTCAGGAGATTTCAAAATCAATCCCCCCCATCCCCACCCAGGAAAGACTGATAACTTGGTAAATGGAGTTAAATATCTGAATATTTTTGCAGAACATAACATTGCTGAGATGTTTCTTAGAGCAGAACTGTTAGTGAGATGCAGGTGGAAGAGCCCTGGACCTGGACATAAATGCTCTGGGTTCAAGTTTTGGATCCCTTAGTTAATAATTGCAACATTAGCCAAGAATTAATTTCTGTGAATATTAGACTCATTTTCTTGAACACAGGGATATTAATTTGGTCTTACAATGCTACAGTAATACACTAGATCAAAATCACTTTGCAAACTGAAATTCACTGCATGGTTGCACATTATTATAGCACATAAATAGTTTGTGTGTATATATTGATAAAGAAAAATAGAAACGGGTACTTGTTCAAATGGCAAGGAAGACTTTATTCGAGACTATTACAGTAGGGGTCAAGGTTATTGCAGTATGGGAGAGAGACTGAATTTAATTCCACTGAAGCAAAAGGCAAGAGGATTTTTTTTAACATCTTTATTGGAGTATAATTGCTTTACAATGGTGTGTTAGTTTCTGCTGTGTAACAAAGTGAATCAGCTACACATATACATATATCCCCATACCTCTTTCCTCTGGCAAGAGGATTTTTAAATGCTTGGGTGTGTTAATGGAAAAGTACTGGAGGACTTCAGGGGAGAGATTGGTCATTGTGATTAGGTTATCTGTTTTTGCTAACTGACACTTATTGAAGTTAGGTTTCCATCTTCACCACAGAGACTGGGAGACGGAGGTGCTATCTTTCTTGAAGATTATATCTAAAAGGGAAGAGACCAGAAGAAGATTTACATCTCAAAGTGGCAGAGAAAGAAATTACAATGGTAAGTTTTTCTAAAGTAAACACTGTAAGAAAAGGGACCTATAGTCAGGAAGAAACTTGCCTAAAGTTTAGTTAAGCTGAGGGGACCTTTAAGGATGCCTTGGTCAATGGGTGTCAAAATCTTATAATTCCACAGGCAAAACCAAACAGTTAAATCATATCAGCAGTCACAGATCTACCTTTTTTTCTTTGTTTCTATTTACTGCTGACCGACATTCAGCCATCATCAGTTATATACTAAAATTTATTTTTTTAGCGTTGGAGTTGTAAATGCATAATGAATGACAGGGAAAAGCTTAATAAAATAACAAATGACAAGAACTTTTGCAGTGAGCTGTTTCTTCTGAGATATGTTGACGTTTGTATCCTGACGAACTTATGTGGTGATAAATATATGCAGGTTCTATCCTTTGATTCAGCTAAATAAAGTAAAAGAAGTACACAATATTGACAAATTCACTCAGACATTGCTGCCAGGAATGGACTATTACCCATGTAGAGTCACATGCCTCTGAACAGCCGAAATTTTCTTGGGTCCTTGTTCTTTGGTTCTGTGGGAAGAAGTATTTGACCTTCCTTATCCTTTTTTTCAATGGCCTGGCATTTTGAGCACATGGCTGAACTCAGAGTTGCTAAATAGCACTTGTTTAAACAAGGGTGGGGAGGGGCTGTTCTCTGAAGATGTTGACTCGACAATATTTTCAGAAATAGCCAACTTGTGAATTTCTGAAACAAAAAAATCCTACTGAGAATTTGATTGAATTTACATTTAATCTATAGATAAATTTGGGGAGAATTACCATCTTAACAATATTAGGTGTTCCAATCTGTGTATATGATATATTTTCTATTTATTTAGGTCCTTAATCTCTCTGAGTGATGTGTATAGTTTTAGTGTTGGTGTATTTATGTTGGTGTATTAATGTTTTAATGGTGTGTTTAATGTTTTCCCAGAGGTCTCTGAGACTGTCCTCAATTCTTTTCATTCTTTTTTCTTTATTCTACTCTGCCCTAGTTATTTCCACTATTTTATCTTCCAGGTCACTTAGCCGTTCTACTGATTCCTTCTAGAGAATTTTAAATTTCATTTATTGTGTTGTTCATCATTGTTTGTTTGCTCTTTAGTTCTTCTAGGTCCTTCTTAAATGTTTCTTCTATTTTCTCCATTCTATTTCCAAGATTTTGGATCTTCTTTACTATCCTTATTCTGAATTCTTTTTCAGGTATACTGCTTATTTCCTCTGCACTTGTTTGGTCTGGTGGGTTTTTACCTTGCTCCTTCATCTGCTATGTATTTCTCTGTTTTCTCATTTTGCGTTACTGTGTTTGGGGTCTCCTTTTTACAGGCTGTGGGTTCGTAGTTCCTGATGTTTTTGGTGTCTGCCCCGAGTGGGTGTGGTTGGCTCAGTGGGTTGTGTAGGCTTCCTGGTGGAGGGGACTAGTGCCTGTGTTCTGGTGGATGAGGCTGGATCTTGTCTTTCTGGTAGGACTGCTTCCGGTGGTGTGTTTTGGTGTGTCTGTGACCTTATTATGATTTTAGGCAGCCTCTCTGCTAATGGGTGAGGTTGTGTTCCTGTCTTGATCATTGTTTGTCATGGGGTGTCCAACACTGTAGCTTGCTGGTCATTGAGTGGAGCTGGGTCTTAGAGTTGAGATGGAGATATCTGGGAGAGCTCTCACCAATTGATATGACGAGGGGTTGGGAGGTCTCTGGTGGATCAATGTCCTGAACTCGGCTCTCCCTTCTCAGAAGCTCAGGCCTGACACCTGGTTGGAGCACCAAGACCCTGTCAGTCACACAGCTGGGTCATCCTGGAGAAGATGGACTGAAGCCAGGAGAAAGCTAGAGGATGGGAGACATGTCAGAAGGCTTGTTTGATGAAATCAGGCAAAGGATTGTGACATTTTGTACCCAGGATCGACTCACAAAGGGGAAAGGGTGCCTTGGGAAGTCGAGCGCGTGCTTCCCTTAATTCACTTTTGTTGTCCAGATGACCATGGCCATGTGTAGGAAATAACACCATATTGATTTTACCCTCAAGAAATCAGGGTGATATAAACCTATAAAATTATATATTATAGAAATTATTTCATTCAGGTATTCTTTTTCTGCTTTTAAATCACATTCAATATCATTCATTTCAAATTCACTATTCTTATAATTATATTTTTCAGTAATTAACTAGACAGTTTTTATTGGAGCTAAAAGAAAAACAACTGCGTTATTCTAGTGAAATGAAAACCAGAAAAACAAATGAATAAAATGAAAAACATGAGAAAAATATATTTGTTTTATTGTATTTCAAAATAACCTCCATTCCCTTTCCATATATTTAGTGTTCATTATGCAGAAATTTTTATTTAATTATAAACTCACTCTTTGTCTCTATGATAACCTATAGCCTCATTTACTCTATAATAGCCTTTGTTTATACTGGTACAGTACTCAGAATCTTGTCCATTTTTTTAACTTTTTTTTTACAGAATAGTACCAGATTTTTGTTTTGTTTTTTTTTTTTAACAGAAGAATACCAAGGGTAGCAAGTTCTTTGGAAAGTAACTTGTTTAAGGTCATACAGACTTAGTGTTCCTCAGAAGAAAAATTCCGTAGATGCAAACTATTACATTTAGAATGGATAAACAACAAAGTCCTACTATATAGCACAGGGAGCTATATCTAATCTCCTGGGATAAACCATAATGGAAAAGAAAATTAAAAAAAGAATATATATATGTATATGTGTGTGTGTAAAACAGTCACTTTGCTGTACAGCAGAGATCGGCACAACATTGTAAATCAACTGTACTTCAATTTTAAAAAAATGAAGAAGAATTCAGGTCTGATATTTGTTTTTAGACTTCTCTCCTTCCTATCTTGCTGATTCACACTGGAGATGATTAAGAACAATGTTTTACTGAGTAGTTCTGGGTGAACATATCTGTTATGGACTGAATGTTTTGGTCACCTCGGAAATTTATATATATATGTTGAAACCCTAACACCCAATGGAATGGTATTAGGAGGTGGGACCTTTGGGAGGTAATTGGGTTTAGACAAGGTCATGAGGGTGGAACCCTTATGATGAGATTAGGGTTCTTATAAGAAGAAAAAGAGGCTAGAGCTCCCTCTCTCTGCCATGGGAAGAAACAACTAGAAATCAGGAAGAGGGCCTTCACCAAGAACCAGATTATGCTGGCATCCTGATTTGGACTTCCAGCCTCCAGAACTGAAACAGAAATGTTTATTGTTTAAGCTTCCCAGTCTATGATATTTTTGTTATATCAGCCTGAACTAAGACAATATCTCACAGAGATTAAGGAGTGATGGTGGTATAAAGACATGGAACAAACTAGAGGAGGTTAGTCATTTGAAAAAAATTATTATAAAAGAAAAACTGGAACTTAGATTGGTAGCTAGATCAAGTGATGTGTGTGCATGTGCATGTGTGTGTGTGTGTGTGTGCACACAGCCCCATTTTATCTTCTAATGGGAACTAGAAAAATACCCATTAGAAGATAATGGGTATTTAGAAAAAAAAAGGGAATTATTTATAGATCTTATGACAGAGGGTAATAGGTCAGTGAAGGAGAAGAAGGTTGATAGTTGCTTGAGAAACTACAATTAAGGGTAAGGATCTGAAAGGAGTTGGACATAAAGTAGAAGGTACATATAGAATCACAACTTATTTATCTGAAGCTAGAGGACAACTGACACTTCTAAGAAGCCATTAATTTCAACTCTATTTCTTAAGAGCATCTCATGCATTTATGAATTAGGCCAACAAAACATTTCTTACAGTCTCATGTTGGTGGGTCCTTTTCCAAGGCATTAGAAATTGAGGTAAATAAGCAAAAGGGCTCACTGCTGTTATTCATTCCATAGAAATCCACAAACTTATTGGTCAAGACTAACCACACTAACCTGCATGCATAGTTAAAACAGAATCAGTAGGGTGACCTAATCCTTTAAAACATTGATGATGTTTTCTCTTCCAGTATACAAATACAAGATCATACAGTCTACTGTCCTTTAAGGATTCCATAATTCCAGGCAGGCAGGAGCTGAAAAAATTCAAAAGACAAAGAAAATAACTTTTCTTTCTAGCAAAAAATTTCATTTAGATATATTAGAGGCACCTCAAATTTATTATATTAAAAGTGAATTTATTGACTTTAAGTTTCAGCTCTGACGTGTAAAGAACTTAGAAGTCATCATTCCCATCATTACACTAAGAAAAAGCTGGAAAAAAAAACCTGAAAACCAATGATTTTTCTAGTACCCATTAGAAAATGGAGACTGTAGGGCAAACCTTCACCCTTAAATCTGAAGAAGACAAGACAACCCAGAGGGTAATAGCCAAGATTTACTTACATGGAGTACAAGCTACTGGAACCATTAGCTGGTAGGAACACCTAAATGCTAATTTTGACAAATTGCTGGAGATAGATTGTGGACTAACATATGAGAATGAGAACTTCCTTGGGACAGTTAGTGAGGAACACACATTCATGGACCTTATATCTAGGAACCCATGAGATTCTTAAGGTGAATTCCTCTGGTAAGCAAAAGATAAGAATAATTATTGTAGAATTAGTCCAGAGCATTTTTCATAACAAGTAACTAGCCTCCAGGAGTAAAGATTTTACCAGAACCTTAATCCACCTGGAATAAGGACTTTCTTTCTACTCCAGTCCCCTCTAATCTTCTTGTATCATCTAAGGGGAGAAAAACTGTGTTACTGGATTGAGATTTGTGATTGTCACAGTCCCAAGAACAGGCCCATTAGAATTTAAACCTAATATCATACAACACTTCCCCTATCTCACAACTTACCACCATCAAAAAGGGCTCCAGTATGACAGCAGTGAATTAGAGCTGAAAGAGTTTCAAGATTCAGATTCCTTCTGAGGAGTACAAAGGGAAGCCCAACGTCAAGAGGGAGACAAAAACAAGGACAACAGATGAATTTGAAATCTCTGACACTTAAAAGCTTGAGCAAACATTAAACACAGCCCAACTCCTAGACAGAGTAACATAAACTCTAACACTAAAGCCTGTTTATCTATTACCTCCAACACCACATGACTCGCTTTCTGCAACATATTGCAAGGCATGCTGAAAGGCAGGAAAAAACAGCCTGAAGAGATAAAGCAATCATTAAAACCACATTCAGATATAAGAAAGAGGTTGGAATTATCAGACACGGAAGGTAAGATCACTATGATTAATATGTTAAGAGCTGTAATGAAAATGGTAGACAACATATTGGAACAGATGGGTAATGTAAGCAGAGATTTGGGAACCTTAATAAAGAACCAGAAGGAAATGCTAGGAATCAAAAACACTAACAGAAATGAAGAATGCCTTTGATGTGCTCATCAGTAGACTTGAAATAGCTGAGGAAAGAACCAATGAGCCTGAGGATAGGTCAGTACAAACTTCCCAAAATGAAATGCAAAGAGAAAAAGGAATGAAAACAAACAAAAAACACCCCAAATACAGAACATTCAAGAACCATGGGAGAGTTTCAAAATGTGTAACATATGTACAACTTGAATAATAGAAAAAAATGAAAGAATGGAGCAGAAAAATATTTGAAATAATAATGGCTGAGAACATTCCAAAATAAATGGCTGATACCAAACTGATGTTCCAGGAAGCTCAGAGAACAGTGAGCAAAATAAATGTGGAAAAAAAAAATCCTGACATCTAGGCATATCACATTCAAATCGAAGAAAAGAAAAGAGAAAATCTTAAAAGAAGCCAGAGTAGTGGGGGAACACCTTACTTAACAGAGAAACAAGGAAAAGAATTGTAATGGACTTCTTATCAATAATAAAAAGAAATGGAGAAAAGAAAAGCCAAGGAAAGACAGAGAGGAATGTAAATGTATGTCACTAAATGGAAGAAGTCCATCTAAAAAGACTACAAACTGCATAATTAAAATTATACTTCATTTGGAAAAAGCAATATAGAGATGGTAAAAAGATCAGTGATTGCCAGGGGGTTGGGGGGAAATGAGGAGTATTGAACAGGTGGAGCACAAAGTACATCTTAGGGTGGTAAATCTATTTTAATGATACTGCAATGGTTGATACATGACACTTTGCATTTGTCCAAAACCATAGAATTTACACGCAGTATTCCTTAAAATACGCAAATATAAAAAAAATATTTAGGAGGTTAGGGGAACCCATGATATAATGCAGAATGTGACAAAACAATATACCTGTATTAAAAATGTATGAATCAATCTCACTGAAAAGTATGAGGGGTGGGGGAAGTGTTGACCTAAATAACTTTGGAAATGAGTGGAGTCTGTAAGACTAAAGGCAAAAGAAACTGAACATAAACTGTACTCTAGCTGATAAAGTTGTTTCCACTGGGGACATGGGTTACCAATCTGGAAATGGCTATCCATTACACTGGAAATGAACAATTAAGTGAAAGGATGATAGATGCTGAGAGCCAGATTTTTCACTATTGGAGTGGAGGGTACAGATAAGAAGAAGAAGCTAGAATGATCCATGTGGTAATCAGTTGGAAGCAGAAACATCAGTATAAACTCATGTTTAACTTAATGTAGGCACAGATCATTAAACATAGAAATATTTGCAGATATACATATATACAAGGTTAGAGTACACACATATAGCACCTTGTCATGTCAGCTAACTTAAAAGAAATTATCCCCTCCGGTAGCAATGAGCACACTTAGTGCCTTGTGATTTCTAATACCATTATCCAATGAAAGGGCTCCTTAGAGCAATGTCTGATTCTAGGGTTGGGGAAGGAAATATACAAGAGGGCCCTGGAGCATCTTGTAGTGCCAGATAATAAGGAAGTGCTCAAAAATGAAACAAAACAAAACAATGAGAGCGATATGCTGAAAGGACACAGGAACCAATTGAAAGCACTTCCAACGGCCAAATCTGGAACAGTTTGAGAAACAAAATAAATAAAAGTAGTACTAGATTACAAACCAAAGTAAAAGATTGTTATTTGGAGTTTATACTGATGTAAATAAATGATTGAATAAAAATAAATAAATGGCAGAGGAAAGACAAATCTGCCTTGCAGAAGAAGTCCAAATAATTTATGTAGAAACTCTGCCTTTAAGGGAATGGAGCCTAACTCTCCACACCATAAGTCTCGCCTGCACAAAAATTACAGTGTGTGGTGGGAGGTAGTAACATTAGAATGGAGAAAGTTGACAAACACTACCTCATCCACATGGTCAAGTGGGTTACTTGATTGCAATGATAAACATGCTGATAAGATGTACTCTTGATAATATACTATAACTGGTGCTTTTCTTTAGTGATCTTCCTTTCAAAATTCCGGAACTAACCCCAATCTAATCAGAAGAAAAACATCCCACAAATCCCAATTGAGAGACGTTCTACAAAACCACGGATCACAGTACAGGTATCCCCCGCTTTTTGAAATTTTGCTTTACACCCCTTTGCTTTTAAGAAGGACCTACATTAGTACCTGTTTTTGCTAACAGAAAGAAATCCGAGGAGAATTTTCACTTTTACGATGAAAGGCGAAAAGCAAAAATAGCATTCAGTGTTTGTTTTGCAGCCAGCAGAAAGAGTGGCATGGTGAAGATCCTTTCCCAGGAGCTACACTTAGCATCTCAGCATCAAGCAGACATAGCTTTGAATTGTGTCTGTGAGCTTCTGTGCTTTATCTCGATTTATTTTGTGCATCTGTTAGTAAGGGAGTTAACCTAGGGCGATTGCTTCCCCGCTTTACACCATTTCAGCTTACAAAAGGTTTCATAGAAACGTCCACTTTTGGATAGCGGGGGAAACCTGTATCAAAACTTCAAAACTATCAGGTCATCGAAAACAAGGAAAGACTGCCACAGCCAAGAGGAGCCTAAGGAGACTTGACAACTAATTATAACCTTGTGTTTCACATGGAATTCTGGAACAGAGAACAGATATTAGGATAAAAACTAAGAAAATCTGAATAAAGTATAGATTTTAGTTACCCATAAATTATCAATGTTTCTTAAGTAATTCTAACCAATATGCCATACTAATGTAAGGTATTAATAATAAGGGAAACTGAGTGTGGGTACAAAGGAACTTTGTACTATCTTCACAATTTTTCTTTAAGTCCAAAACTCTTCTAAGATTAAAAATTCATTAAAGAAAATAAACTTATCAACTATTGCAAAATATCATCCATCCAAGCATTCAACTAGAAGTTGAGCAGTTACTCTCCCAATTTCCATCTTCCTCAAGGATACATGCATCAAGTTTTAATTCTACTTCAATTTCTCTTTTTTTTTTTTTCTCGCCATCTGTCATGTTTGCTCCAACTCTCATCATCTTATCAGGTCTTCCTGGACTATTTAATTTAAAAATCCTCCTAACTAGCATCATTTTCACCTATCTCAAACTAAGAAATTCACTTATCTCAAACTAAGAATTAATGGATTAGCAAAGAATGGAACATAAACAACTCTTTTAAAGTTAGGGATATTGATTTAATAAGTTTGGTGGTCCTGAGGTCATTTGGGGAGGAAAAAAAGGTGTGATAATTAAGAAGAAAAGATTAATTAAACTGCTTGCTTCCTGCTTTGGTTTTGTTGTTACACTTAAGCTGCTTATCTTTCTAATGATTTCCTAGAAATATTATTTCTCAAAATTCTTTGCCAAAATGTAATTTACATGATTGTCTTACAATGTCTTATGAGATCTTGCTTTGTAGTTAGGGCCTTTAGGTGATTGGCTTTACCTGCTTATGGCCTTGGAGTTCTAGGCACTGACAAATAAGCAATGTAGAATATTTATAGTATTGTATATTTGACAGTCTGTTGAACTGTTAGGAGTTAGTATTTAAGTTACTTAAGTTGTCCTTGTTTCCTGAAGCTAGAATGAATTCTTGATGAAGTAGCAAGCCACAGAATGATTTGTTTTACTATGTATTTTTCATGAATGCCCAAAGATAATCTAGATGGTCTATGAATGCTTTTTTGTGGGCTTTGACATGAGAGAAATAAATATACATGATTGCAAATTATCCAAGGCAGACTTTTTTAAATTGCAAGCTATGGTATTTAAATTTGGCCTTTAATCTTCTTTCACCTTTGTAATAGGCTTCCATAGTTACAGTGCAATCCTATGACAAAATATGATTCACCCCATAAATATTCATTTCCATTAATCTTTGGGGGAAGCACAGTTAATGCATAAAGTAAAGGCAAGCTACACTGGCTATGTTAACTATTCATATCCACAAAACCACACCTGTTCTCCAGGTAACATGTCCATTGATCCATCTAGGGTTAAAAGATTTTGTTTCATGTTGTGAAGCTTGGTGCTTTCAGTCAGTCAGAAGGTTGGACAAGGGAGCCTGAGGGGATAGCGAGGAAATATTTGATTTTGAGGCTCAGACTTTTTTATCTGGAAGGGAGTTAAAATGGCTTCTACTAAGAACTGCACTAGTCGACTTCAAAACTACAGGGCTCAAAAAGCAGCCTTTGATTTCTCTTATCTCCCTGTAAGGCATGTTTATCAGAAAAGATTAGGAGCAGAGTTAATGCTTCCAGCAGTACCGCTGTCCCAGAAGCTTTCATTAACCAGCCTCCACAGTCTATTCTTTCACTGTTATGAAAAAATTGTTAATCTGCTTTGTATTTCTCAATCTACCTGGCATTTGTGAACATACTTTGGAGACTAAACCAAAAAATGGAGCCTTAAACAGGAAACATATGCTTAAAAAAAAATATATATATATATATATATATTCTTTAAATAAATTCCAAGGAAAAAGAAGTGAAGAACTAAGATGTCCATATATCATAAAATGGAAGGGGGCGGATTGGGTGGAGGAAGGTGTACCTTCCTGGGAAGAAATAATAAATTATTTTGGTAAAAAAAAAAAGGAATGGAAAATAAGTTCCAACAAATGGAAGAATGGAGGTAAATTAAGAAAGTGTTCAGAGAAAAATTAGTGTAAAGGAAAAGAAAGAGAACAAACCATACATATGAGTAGCAATGAAAAGTGGAAAGAAAAGAACCAGTTATCAGTAGTTATTGGCACTCTCAGAAGGAAGGGAACCAATGGTAGTGACACCCTCAGAACCTGAAAGGCTAGGAGAACAGTCTGTGCTTCTCCTTACCACCCCCCCACCCTGCTGTCAGCGCTTAACTCTGGAAGCCTTTCTGCTGCCCCAAGTGCCATGTCTTTCTAGTTTGGCACGTCCATGACTAGTTGTGTTGAAATAACTTTTTAGACCCCAGTTGGAGCCATTCCTGCCCAGAATGCTGAGTCATCAAACTAAAACTATGATAACTTTCCTGTCTCTGTAAATGGTCCACCTGACCAGAAATGCAGTATATCCACATCAGCCAATCCCCAAATGCCAAGCCAATTCTGGGTCTTTCACCCCAGACAAAGTTGACTATGTGACACCAGCCAAGCAGATATTTTTCTATTTGTCTCTTCCTTGTTCCTTCTTCTTCTTCATCCTATAACAGCTTCTTATCTTGTGTCCAATTTTGCAGTTCTTGGAAAGGAGACCATCTGCTTCATGAAGGGTTAACGTTTGTTTGTATTACCTGAATTGTCTTCTTTGATCATTTTTTTAAGTTAGGCCAGCCAGCCATACTATGCACTTGTCTCGACATCCATGCTAAACCAGTGTGTTGATATAAATGGTCTTCAAAAAATAGTGATTTTTAAGCCGTAGGGAAGCAAAGTGGTGGAGAAGGGACAGGGGATGGGACAGGAGGGAAGAAGAGAGGTCAGGTCACCATTGGGCAATGTCCGATCAGGGTGCAGACCAGGGCAGGGGCAGGGGCAGGTTGCTGGGAAATCAATCTTAGCATTCCTTTCCTTTTTTTCCTTAACAAGTTCAGATGGTAAACATCATGTTTTTATTTTTATTTTTTATTTTATGTATGTATGTATCTATTTATTTTGTTTTATACTGTTTTATTTGAGCTCTTGATTCTCAAGGCAGGACTCACAGAACCGTCACCAAGGAAAATCACGTGCAAAAATGCAGTCAAAGCAATTACTGATGGAAGAAACTGCAGAATCCACAGAGGAGAAAGCAGTACCAGCTAAGAGGCAGGAGTCAAAGGACATCATGTGGAACCAACAGCAGCATATGTAGCACCTTAGGAAGAAATAGGAAAACGTGCCCCTTCCCCAAGATAATTTACAAATCTACTACCTCTGAACAATTAACTCTGAACTCTAGTTTCAGATGTCTCCCCAGAATTATGCAATGTACAAACAAACATGGAAGTCCTTAGAAATGGGAAAAGATGCAGTGGGTTAGCACCTGAGGACAAAGGGGGAGAAATGGGTCCTTGCTGTGTGACTGTGGAAAATCACTTCGCCTCTCTGAGCTCAATATTTCTTTCTCAAATTGAAATAATAATAATAATAGCTGCCAAGCCTGGCTTGTGGTGATGATCAAAAGAGAGAAATATGGGACCACTTTACAAAGCTATGGGCTGTTATCTGAGCTTGTGTTCCCTGCCAGATTCACACAAGCAAAGCTCAGAGGCAATTACAAGTCACTGCCAAGTAAAGTCTTTGAACTTGATTTCCCTAATCAAAGCTTTGAATATCATAGAAAAGATGACTGAACACTCAGAGGTGGGGGTGTTAAATCCCAAAGGTTTCAAAAATGTCACTTTTTGAAGCTTCATGTTTTTATATTATTATTGTAATTAACAGCAGCCAGGCAAATGTTTCTTCCCTTTCTCCTTTACTTCTCCAGAGTAGCACAGTTCTTTTCTAAATTCAAGGATCAGTTTAACAGGCTTGAAAAAATTCACCAACCTCCCTCTACACTTTCAGTCTGCTACAACCTACTAAACACAGGGAAATATTCAAAAAGAGCATTTTACACATGGGCAGGAATCAAGGTCAGAATGGCCTTTCCTTTCTTCTCACTTGGACCTTTATGAAGGGAAGGTATAGCTATGGAGCCATGATTTCAGCAGGGGCTGTCATTAGTGGCAGACCTAACAGGCAGGCACCACCGTTTGCCACCAACTTCCAGCCTTCTGTTGCAGCTGCCAGGAAGTGGAGGGGATGGTGGAAAGGGCTGACTCACTGGAGCGAGCCAAGGGGAGTGAAAGGCTGACAGGTACCTCTCTGCTAGGAAGAGCCAGGCTTCAGCTGGGCCCATCAAACAGCTCCTCGGAGTGCCTGCAGCGAAACAAGAGAATATTGGAAGGATTGGTCAGGCCAGGTTTTTCAGAAACTTAGATGCAATTTTCAACCATATGATAATCTCAATAGATGCAAAAAAAGCTTTCGTCAAAATTCAACACCCATTTATGATAAAAACTCTCAAGAAAGTAGGCATAGAGGGAACTTACGTCAACATAATAAAGGCCATATATGACAAACCCAAAGCCAACATCGTTCTCAATGGTGAAAAATCGAAACCTTTTCCTCTAAGATCAGGAACAAGACAAGCTTTCCACTCTCACCCCTATTATTCACAAATTGTTTTGGAATTTTTAGCCACAGCAATCAGAGAAGAAAAAGAAATAAAAGGAATCCAAATTGGAAAG
>NC_041214.2:83912728-83913576 GCF_002837175.3 Physeter macrocephalus | reverse complement strand
ATGAAAGAAATCAAAGATGACACAAACAGATGGAGATATATACCATGTTCTTGGAATGGAAGAATCAATATTGTGAAAATGACTATACTATCCAAAGCAGTCTACGGATTCAATGCAATCCCTATCAAACTACCAATGGCATTTTTCACAAAACTAGAACAAAAATTTTAAAATTTGGATGGTAAACACAAAGACCGTGAATAGCCAAAGCAATCTTGAGAAAGAAAAATGGAGCTGGAGGAATCAGGCTCTCTGACTTCACACTATACTGCAAAGCTACAGTAATCAAGACAGTATGGGGGGTGATGTGATGAATTGGGAAATTAGGATTGACATATATACACTAATATGTATAAAATGGATAACTAATAAGAACCTGCTATATAAAAAAAACTAAAATAAAATTCAAAAATTCAAAAAAAATAAAAATAATTAAAATAAAATAAAATACATCCACACACACACACACACAAAAGACAGTATGGTACTGGCACAAAAACAGAAATATAGATCAATGGAAAACGATAGAAAGCCCAGAGATAAACCCACACACATATGGTCACCTTATCTTTCAAAAAGGAGGCAAGAATATACAAAGGAGAAAGGACAACCTCTTCAATAAGTGGTGCTGGGACATCTGGACAGCTACATGTAAAAGAATGAAATTAGAACACTTCCTAACACCATCCACAAAAATAAACTCACAATGGATTAAAGACCTAAATGTAAGGCCAGACACTATAAAACTCAGAGGAAAACATAGGCAGAACACACTATGACATAAATCACAGCAAGATCCTTTTTGACCCACCTCCTAGAGAAACGGAAATAAAACCAAAAATAAACAA
>NC_041214.2:83911229-83912318 GCF_002837175.3 Physeter macrocephalus | reverse complement strand
GAATAGCCAAAGCAATCTTGAGAAAGAAAAATGGAGCTGGAGGAATCAGGCTCTCTGACTTCACACTATACTGCAAAGCTACAGTAATCAAGACAGTATGGGGGGTGATGTGATGAATTGGGAAATTAGGATTGACATATATACACTAATATGTATAAAATGGATAACTAATAAGAACCTGCTATATAAAAAAAACTAAAATAAAATTCAAAAATTCAAAAAAAATAAAAATAATTAAAATAAAATAAAATATATCCACACACACACACACACAAAAGACAGTATGGTACTGGCACAAAAACAGAAATATAGATCAATGGAAAACGATAGAAAGCCCAGAGATAAACCCACACACATATGGTCACCTTATCTTTCAAAAAGGAGGCAAGAATATACAAAGGAGAAAGGACAACCTCTTCAATAAGTGGTGCTGGGACATCTGGACAGCTACATGTAAAAGAATGAAATTAGAACACTTCCTAACACCATCCACAAAAATAAACTCACAATGGATTAAAGACCTAAATGTAAGGCCAGACACTATAAAACTCAGAGGAAAACATAGACAGAACACACTATGACATAAATCACAGCAAGATCCTTTTTGACCCACCTCCTAGAGAAACGGAAATAAAACCAAAAATAAACAAATGGGACCTAATGAAACTTAAAAGCTTTAGCACAGTAAAGGAAACCATAAACAAGACAAAAAGACAACCCTTAGAATGGGAGAAAATATTTGCAAACGAAGCAACAGACAAAGGATTAATCTTCAAAACATACAAGCAGCTCATGCAGTTTAATATCAAAAAAACAAACAACCCAATCCAAAAATGGCAGAAGACCTAAATAGACATTTCTCCAAAGAAGAAATACAGATGGCCAAGAGGCACATGAAAAGATGCTCAACGTCACTAATTATTAGAGATATGCAAATCAAAACTACAATGAGGTATCACCTCACACTGATCAGAATGGCCATTTATCAAAAAAATCTAGAAACAATAAATGCTGGAAAGGGTGTGGTGAAAAGGGAAACCTCCTGCACTGTTGGTGGGAATGTAAATTGATACAGCCACTATGGAAAAC
>NC_041214.2:83903816-83911130 GCF_002837175.3 Physeter macrocephalus | reverse complement strand
GAGAAAAACAAATACCATATGCTAATGCATACATATGGAATCTAAAAAAAACAATGGTACTGATGAACCTAGTTGCAGGGCAGGAATAAAGAGGTAGACATAGAGAGCTTGAGGACATGGGGTGGGAGGGCAAAGCTGGAGCAAAGTGAGAGTAGCATCAACAGATACACACTACCGAATGTAAAATAGTTGGCTGGCTGGAAGCGGCAGCATAGCCCAGGGAGATCAGCTTGGTGATGACCTGGAGGGGTAGGATAGAGAGGATGGGAGGGAGGCTCAAGAGGGAGGGGATATGGGGACATGTGTCTGCATATGGGTGATTTGTTTTCTTGTGCAACAGAAACTAACACAGTATTGTGAAGCAATTATACTCCAATAAAGATGTATTAAAATAAAAAAGGAATACTCACTCTTGAAGATGTAATCATGTGTTAAAAACTCATTTGAGCTATGACAGCTGGGCAATAAAATGTCTCTAATGCAAGGTAATATGGAATGATTTATACTGTGGCTAACTATATTTGTTTTATCTGGCTGAGTTTTGCCATTAGAACCTGTGGGTTCAGTCTGAATTTCTGCATTCTCATTGGAAATAACCCATTTTAAAATACTGGTTCCTTTCTTTAAGCCAAAACATCTCTACGTGGTGACCTTGGCAAGCTTACGAAGTTTTTATTATATTGATTTGGGACTTGGGGAGCTAGGTAGAAAGATTCTGAATTTATTTTATATGTTTCTAATTTACACTTCTATATGATTGTACATGAGGTCCTTGGGTGACTGAATCAATATAAAAGCCAAGGACTGACCCTGAACTTTTCTTCTCATCACTTTTGTCCTCGATTCCCCAAGTGACAGCTAATTTAAATGGAGACATTTCAGTATCTGGATTCTAGGGTCAAGTAGGTAGGAATAGAGTGGAGTCACGGTATTGACTTTGAATGGGCAGTTTTCTAATAACTTAGGAGTCCAAAAGTGAAGCGGGTTGCCTAAAGATGTCCACTTAACAGGAATGGTTGAAAGAGTTGCTGGTTGTACATATGCTAAGTTTGGGATCTTGGTAGTTCCAAACTCAGACAGCGGTTAGGATTATTTTACTTCTTTGAATCAAGTCTTCATGTGCTGTCTGGTAATGTACCCCTGCTAGCTGGATGACCTGTAAGGAACTGTTCCAGGGCAGAAGTCCTCACACTTAAAATGCATAAGAATCACTTAGAAGGCACATTTTTCTCCGTGTCTTTTAAATTTATTTCTCTTGATTATAAAATTAACACATAAATCTGCTTTTGAGAGAGGCAAAAAGTATAAAGGAACAGAGAAATACTTTATCTATATGAAATTAGCCAGGCATAGCTATTATTTTGTCACATTTTCTTTCAACAATATCATCAGTAATCCTGCTAAAACCAACACAAATGGGATTATATAAACATATTTTATATATTATGAAATTTCTAGCAAATATAAATAACTATTTATTCTGCTTATTAATTTTTACCCTTTATATTATCATTTTCACTTTCTCTTTATTCTTTTACCCTTTTAGAGCAGTGTTTTTAACCTTGACTGAAATTAGAATCAACAGGGCAGTTTTACTGAAAATACTGATGCCGAAGCCTAAGGCCCAGGTCAGATACAACACGATGTGGAAAAACTGTGGGCATTAAAAAAACAAGTCCTGGGAATAACAACATTGTGCGCACCTCCGAGCTCGGTGTGGCACAGATTCGTTGCCTCTGAACATCTATCTGTCCATTTGGTCATCCAGCGGGAAAGGGCTCCAGCCACTCTAGGGCAGCCGCCCCCCCGGGGGCCGCGACCAGGAGAGCCAAAAGCGCTGCTGACCCTCGCGGGCCCGGGCAAGGGACACCACCATGCAGATGTGCGCCGGGGCCTGGGGGTTGCGTCTGGGTTGCGGAGTCCGAGGTGGCCACCGCCTGGCTCGGGGCTCGGAGCCCCGGGTGGGCTCCGCGGGGCCGCTACGGCAGTAGCGGTGGGGATAGCGGTGCGGCTGGGCTCGCGTCTCCTGCAGCGCCTCCTGCCCACACACGACGACTTTGCTCGGAGGCATATCGACCCCGGGGACAAAGACCAGAGGAGATGTTATTGGCCCTGGGGCTGGCGAGAGTAGATGAACTGATCGAAAAGAACATCCCTGCCAGCATCCGCTTGGAAAGACCCTTGAAAATGGATGGCCCTGTCTGTGAAAATGATATCCTTACAACTCTGCATGCCATTTCCAGCAAGAACCAGATCTGGAGATTGTATATTAGCGTGGGCTATTAGAACTGCTCAGTGCTACAGACGGTTTTGTCTAACTTAACTGGAGAACTCAAGGTGGATCACCCAGTATACTCAGTACCAGCCAGAGGTGTCTCAGAGGAGAAAGGACGGTTTACTCAACTACCAGACCATGGTGTGTGACATCACAGGTATGGGCATGGTTAACGCATCCTGCTGGATGAGGCCACCACGGGTGCAGAGGCAATGCAGCTCTGCCACAGACACAAGAGGAGGAAGTTTTTTGTTGACCCCAGTTGCCATCCACAGACAATAGCTGTCATCCAGACTCAAGCCAAGTATGCTGGAGTCCTCACTGAACTGAAGTTACCCCATGAAATGGACTTCAGCGGAAAAGATTTCAGTGGAGTGCTGTTCTAGTACTGGACACTGAGGGGAAAGTGGAAGACTTCACAGAACTTGTGGAGAGTGCCCGTCAGGCCGGGAGCTTGGCCTGCTGTACTGCTGTTCTTTTACCTCTGAGTAGCCTGAGGCCTCCTGGAGAATTGGGGGTAGAATTGCCCTGGGCAGCTTGCAGAGATTAGAGTGCCACTAGGCTATAGCAGACCACATGCCTTTCTAGCTGTCAGAGAAAACTTGGTGAGGATGATAACCTGGAAGAATGGTGGGAGTAACAAGAGATGCCAGTGGAAAAGAAGTGTATCCTTTTGCTCTTCAAACCAGGGAGCAACACATCCAGAAAGACAAGACTATCAGCAACATCTGTAGAGCTCAGGCTCTCTTGGCAAATATGGCTACAATGTGCGCAATCCACCATGGGTCCCATGGGCTTGAACATACTGCTAGAAGGGTACATAATGCCACTTTGATTTTGTCTGAACGTCTCAAGTGAGCAGGGCACCAACTCCAGCACGACTTGTTCTTTGACACTTTGAAGATTCAGTGTGGCTCCTCAGTGAATGAGGTTTTGGGCAGGGCCGCTCGGTGGCAAATAAATATTCAGCTCATTGAGGATGGCACACTTGGTATTTCTCTTAATGAAACAGTCAATGAGAAAGATCTGGACAACTTGTTGTGGATCTTTGGCTGTGAGTCGTCTGCAGAGCTGGCTGCTGAAAGCATGGGTGAGGAGTGGAGAGTTATCCTAGGGTCTGCCTTCAAGAGAACTAGCCCATTCCTCACACATCAAGTGTTCAACAGTTATCACTCAGGAACAAATATTGTCTGATATATGAAGAGAGTGGAAAACAAAGACCTTTCCCTTGTTCATAGCATGATTCCCCTGGGGTCCTGCACCATAAAGCTCAACAATTCATCGGAACTCGTGCCTATCACATGGAAAGAACTTGCAAACATCCACCCCTTTGTGCCTCTGGATCAAGATCCAAGGGACCAGCAGCTTTTCTGAGAACTTGAGAAGGATTTGTGTGAACTCACAGGCTGTGACCGAATCTCTTTCCAGCCTAACAGCAAAGCCCAGGGGGAATATGCGGGGCTGGTCACTATCTGAGCCTACTTAGATGGGAAAGGAGAGAGACACATTCCAAAATCCGCACATGGGACCAATTCCGCAAGTGCCCACATGGCAGGCATGAAGATTCAGCCTGTGGAGGTAAATAAATACGGAAATATCGATGCAGCTCACTTCAAGGCTATGGTGGATAAACACAAGGAGAACCTGGCAGCAATTATGATTACATACCCATCCACCAGTGGAGTGTTTGAAGAGACCGTCAGAAACGTGTGTGAACTGATCCATCAACACGGAGGACAGATCTACCTGGACAGGGCAAATATGACCATTCATGTGGAATCTGTTGTCCTGGAGACTTGGGGTCTGATGTCTCACACGTAAATCTTCACAAGACTTTCTGCATTCCCCGTGGAGGAGGCAGCCCTGGCATGGGGCCCGTCGGAGTGAAGAAGCATTTTCTCCCTTTTCTGCCTAATCATCCCATCATTGCAACAAAGCCAAGTGAAGATGCCCAGCCTTGGGGTACTGTCAGCGCAGCCCCGTGGGGCTCCAGTTCCATCTTGCCCATTTCATGGGCTTATATTAAGATGATGGGAGGCAAGGGCCTTAAACAGGCCACAGAAATTGCTATAATAAATGCCAACTACATAGCCAAGCGATTCGAAAAACACTACAGAGTCCTTTTCCAGTGTACAAGAGGTTACGTGGCTCATGAATTTATTTTGGATATAAGACCCTTCAAAAAGTCTGCAAATATGGAGGCCGTGGATGTTGCCAAGAGGCTTTAGGATTATGGATTTCATGCCCCTACCATGCCCTGGCCAGTGGCAGGCACTCTCATGATTGAGGCCGCTGAGTCAGAAGACAAGGCAGAGTTGGATAGATTCTGTGACGCCAGGATCAGCATTCGGCAGGAAATCGCTGACATCGAGGAAGGCCGCATCAACCCCAGGGTCAATCCACTGCGTTGGTGCCTCTGCATTCACAATGTAGCAGTTGATGTTCAAGTTGCCTTGATTGGTACCATTTAGTTTTTGCATAGAAAATTTGGGGTGTGATAGTAACTTTAACTTCAATGTAGCAGGTTTGCAGATATTACAGAGGCTATACTGGAGATCTGATAGACATATTTTTATTCCAAGTAAGTCTTTGTGGACTGTGCCATCTGTGGGAAATCCCTTGGCAAATGTTTACATTTTGTATACACTGAAGAAATCTTTTTCCTCCTACTAATTTGCCTAATGCATAATAGCATTTCTGAGTGTTTTCCTTTTCCCATGTGTATAGTTTTTTAAATCTGCAATTAATAATATTCTAAGAAAGCATTGCAATTTGAAAAAAAGTCTTCTTATTTTGAAATAATTTTAGTCTTATAGAAGAGTTACAAAAATAGCACAAGGAGTCCCTATTACCTTTTACCCAGCTGTGCCTAATGTAACATCTTACATAATCATGGTACCATTATCAAAACTAAGAAATCAACATTGTATAAATACCACTTAAATGACAGACTTTGTTTGGACTTCACCAGTTTTTTCCACTAATATGTCTTTTTCTGTTCCAAAATCTAATCCAGGATCCCACGTGGCATTTAGTAATGTCTTTCATTAGTCTTCTCCAATCTGTGACGCTTCCTCAGTCTTTCCTTAGCTTTCATGACTTTAGTTTGAAGAGCTCTGGTCAGGTTTTATGGAGAATGTTCCTCAATTTGGGGTTATTTGATATTATCTCAAGATTAGATGGCATGGACAAAAATAACACAGTGGTAGTGTACCCTTCACAGTGTATCAGTATATTTTATTACTGGTTATATGAACATTGATAACTTGGTCAAGGTGGTGTCTGCCAGTTTTGTGCACTGTAAATTGCTATTCCTTCTCTATCATTCATAAATATTTAGGGCAAGATACACTGAGACTATACAACTAGGTCATGTTTCTCCTTAAACCTTAAACTAATTTTAGTATTCCATGGGTCTTGCCTGTAGCAATTGTTACTGTGATATTCTAATGGTGATTTTCTATTTATCTCTTCTTTCTATATTTATTAATGGGAATGCTTTTGTAAAGAAGAGATTCAATACTCCGTGTCCCTCTTGTATTTATTTAATTATTTGTATCAGCATAGAATCATGAATATTTATTTTATTCTTCATGTTATAATCCAATAGTTATTTTTTAACATCTTTATTGGAGTATAATTGCTTTACAATGGTGTGTTAGTTTCTGCTTTATAACAAAGTGAATCAGCTATACATATACATATATCCTCATACCTCCTCCCTCTTGCATCTCCCTCCCACCCTCCCTATCACACCCCTCTGGGTGGTCACAAAGCACCGAGCTGATCTCCCTGTGCTATGCGGCTGCTTCCCACTAGCTATCTATTTTACATTTGGTAGTGTATATATGTCCATGTCACTCTCTCACTTCACCTCAGCTTGCCCTTCCCCCTCCCCGTGTCCTCAAGTCCATTCTCTACCTGTGTGTCTTTATTCCTGTCCTGCCCCTAGGTTCTTCATAACCAAATTTTATTTTTGGATTCCATATATATGTGTTAGCGTATGGTATTTGTTTTTCTCTTTCTGCCTTACTTCACTCTGTATGACAGACTCTATGTCCATCCACCTTATTACAAAATAACCCAATTTTGTTTCTTTTTATGGTGGAGTAATATTCCATTGTATATATGTGCCATGTCTTCTTTATCCATTCATCTGTTGATGGACACTTAGGTTGCTTCCATAACCTGGCTATTGTAAATAGAGCTGCAATGAACATTGTGGTACTTGATTCTTTTTGAATTATGATTTTCTCAGGTTATATGCATAGTAGTGGGATTGCTGGGTCGTATGGTAGTTCTATTTTTATATTTTAAGGAACGTCCATACTGTTCTCCATAGTGGCTATATCAATTTACATTCCCACCAACAGTTCAAGAGAGTTCCCTTTTCTCCACACTCTCTCCAGCATTTATTGTTTGTAGACTTTTTGATGATGGCCATTCTGACTGGTGTGAGGTGATACCTCATTGTAGTTTTGATTTGCTTTTCTCTAATGATTAGTGATGTTGAGCATCCTTTCATGTGTTTATTGGCAATCTGTATATCTTCTTTGGAGAAATGTCCATTTAGGTCTTCTGCCCATTTTTGGATTGGGTTGTTTGCTATTTTGATATTGAGCTGCATGAGCTCCTTGTATATTTTGGGGATTAATCCTTTGTCAGTAGTTTCATTTGCAAATATTTTCTCCCATTCTGAGGGCTGTCTTATCATCTTGTTTATGGTTTCCTTTGCTATGCAAAAACTTTTAAGTTTCATTAGGTCCCATTTGTTTATTTTTGTTTTTATTTCCATTCCTCTAGGAGGTGGGTCAAAAAGGATCTTGCTGTGATTTATATCAAAGAGTGTTCTGCCAAGGATTTCCTCTAAGAGTTTTATAGTGTCTGGCCCTACATTTAGGTCTTTAATCCATTTTGAGTTTATTTTTGTGTATGGTGTTAGGGAGTGTTCTAATTTCATTCTTTTACATGTAGCTGTCCAGTTTTCCCAGCACCACTTATTGAAGAGGCTGTCTTTTCTCCATTGTATATTCTTGCCT
>NC_041214.2:83895423-83903277 GCF_002837175.3 Physeter macrocephalus | reverse complement strand
GTTGATTCTTCCAATCCAGAAACATGGTATATCTCTCCACCTGTTTGTATCATCTTTAATTTCTTTCATCAGTGTCTTATCGTTTTCTGCATACAGGTCTTTTGTCTCCTTAGGTAGGTTTATTCCTAGGTATTTTATTCTTTTTGTTGCAGTGGTAAATGGGAGTGTGTCCTTAATTTCTCTTTCAGATTTTTCATCATTAGTGTATAGGAATGCAAGAGATTTCTGTGCATTAATTTTGTATCCTGCTACTTTACCCAATTCATTGATTAGCTCCATGAGTTTTCTGGTAGCATCTTTAGGATTCTTTATGTATAGTATCATGTCATCTGCAAATAGTGACAGCTTTACTTAATCTTTTCCAATTTGGATTCCTTTTATTTCTTTTTCTTCTCTGATTGCTGTGGCTAAAACTTCCAAACCTAAGTTGAATAATAGTGGTGAGAGCGGGTAACCTTGTCTTGTTGCTGATCTTAGTGTCTCAAATGCTCATGGAACATTCTCCAGGATAGATCATATCCTGGGTCACAAATAAAGACTTGATAAATTTAAGAAAATTGAAATCGTGTCAAGTATCTTTTCCAGCCACAATTCTATGAGACTAGATATCAATTACAGGAAAAAAATCTGTAAGAAATACAAACACATGGAAGCTAAAAAATACACTACTTAGTAACCAAGAGATCACTGAAGAAATCAAAGAGGAAATCAAAAAATACCTAGAGACAAAGACAATGAAAACATGTTGACCCAAACCTATGGGATGCAGCAAAAACAGTTCTAAGAGGGAAGTTTATAACAATACAATCCTACCTTAAGAAGCAAGAAACATCTCAATTAACAACCTAACCTTACACCTAAAGCAGTTAGAGAGAGAAGAACAAAAAAACCCCCATAGTTAGCAGAAGGAAAGAAATCATAAAGATCAGATCAGAAATAAATGAAAAAGAAATGAAGGAAAGAATAGCAAAGATCAATAAAACTAAAAGCTGGTTCTTTGAAAAGATAAAGTTTGCTTTTTTCTTCTGTCCTACCCAGTACGTGGGGAGTTTCTTGTCTTTTGAGAAGTCTGAAGTCTTCTACCAGCCTTCAGTAGTGGTTCTGTAGGAGTTGTTCCACATGTAGATGTATTTCTGATGTATCTTTGGGGAGCAAGGTGATCCCACGTCTTACTCCTCCACCATCTTGAAGGTCTCCACCCCCCCAGTAGTTATTTATAGGGTTGCTCAAATTGCTCCAGAGTTGATGATTGTCAGCTTTTAGGTTGGGTCCACCATACTTTTCAAATGGCTCCATCATTCATTCATTCATCCATTTATTCTTTCATTTATTCATGTATTTATTTATCCTGGCATCATATGATACTTCCAACTTATACCCCAGCCCTGGCATGAAGCACTTCTCCAAGGAGCTCTGGTTCCTTTTATTGGAGAATGGTATTAAGAAACAAAGATGTGTGCTAGGTGTTATTGCTAATGGATGTCACTGCTTCTAGGCTCCTTCGGAGGACAGAGCTAGAAAAATAAAATATATTATATATATATATATATATATATATACACACACACACATATAAATATGATTTTAAAACATGTATATTTTTATATATTTCATATCTGTAAAAATATGCATATATAATGAAAGGACCAAAAAGCAAAACATAAGTTCATACAGGTATCTCCAATTCCAACCAGCACCACAGGTTTTGTTTCAGCATTCTCCTTTTATTTCTGTCCTCTTATTTCCCATTTATTTTACCTTCTTTATCTTAGGGTAAGAAAACTGGCTCTCATTATGTCATATATTTATCTGTTCAACTTTAACACAAATAAAAAGCAGTTTCAGAATTGATAATCAGTACTGTTGGAAATAAATTTATCAGCTAGATCACAGTGTTTGTGTAGAGCTCTTTTTATTCAGAACTTTTGCTCATCTTTTTTTAAGAATGTTTGTCTTCTTAGAGTTCTTAATGTGTTCTGGATAAAGATTCTTTATTAGATATGTGCTTTGTAAAAACTTTTTTCGTCTGTGTCTATCTTTTCATTCTCTTAACAGTCTTTACTGTACAATTATTTTTAATTTTGAAAGTCCCATCTATTATTATTTCTATTATTATCATTTTTTTTCTGTTGTTATTTATGGATTACGTTTTGGCATTGTATCTAAAAAAGAAAAAATATGTGCCAAACCAAGTTCATGCAGATTTTTCTCCTATGTTTTATTCTAGAAGTTAGAAGGTTTATCATCTTACATTTTACATTTATATTTATAATCCATTTTAAGTTAATATTTATAAAAGTTGTGAAGTGTACATCAACATTGATTTTTTAAAAAAATTTGCATATATAGAACACTTCCTAATACCATACGGAAAAATAAACTCAAAATGGATTAAAGACCTAAATGTAAGTCCAGACACTACAACACTCTTAGAGGAAAACATAGGCAGAACCCTCTATGATGTAAATCACAGCAAAAGCTTTTTTGATTCACTTCCTAGAGTAATGAAAATAAAAACAAAAATAAACAAATGGGACCTAATGAAACTTAAAAGCTTTCGCACAGCATGGAAACCTTAAACAAACAAAAAGACAACCCTCAGAATGGGAGAAAATATTTGCAAACAAATCAATGGACAAAGGATTAATCTCCAAAGTATATAAACAGCTCATGCAGTTCAATATTAAAAAAATAAACAGGGCTTCCCTGGTGGCGCAGGGGTTGAGAGTCTGCCTGCCGATGCAGGGGACACGGGTTCGTCCCCCCGGTCCGGGAATATCCCACATGCCATGGCGCGGCTGGGCCCGTGAGCCATGGCCGCTGAGCCTGCGCGTCCGGAGCCTGTGCTCTGCAACAGGAGAGGCCACAACAGTGAGAGGCCCGCATAGAAAAAAAATAAAAGATAAAAAAATAAAAATAAAAGATAAAATAAATAAACAACCCAATCCAAAAATGGGCAGAAGACCTAAATAGACATTTCTCCAAAGAAGACATACAGATGGCCAAAAAGTACATGAAAAGATGCTCAACATCACTAATTATTAGAGAAATGCAAATCAAAACTACAATGAGGTATCACCTCACACTGGTCAGAATGGCCATCAGCAAAAAATCTACAAACAATACATGCTGGAGAGGGTGTGGAGAAAAGGAACTCTCCTATGCTGTTGGTGGGAATGTAAATTGGTACAGCCACTATGGAGAACAGTATGGAGCTTCTTTAAAAAAGCTTTGACACAGCAAAGAAAACCATAAACAAAACAAAAAGACAACCTTCAGAATGGGAGAAAATATTTGCAAACTAAACAACTGGCAAAGGATTAATCTCCAAAATATACAAACAGCTCATGCAGTTTAATATAAAAAAAAAAACCCCAAATAACTCAATCAAAATATGGGTGGACGATCTAAATAGACATTTCTCCAAAGAAGACATACAGATGGCCAAAAAGTACATGAAAAGATGCTCAACATCACTAATTATTAGAGAAATGCAAATCAAAACTACAATGAGGTATCACCTCACACTGGTCAGAATGGCCATCAGCAAAAAATCTACAAACAATAAATGCTGGAGAGGGTGTGGAGAAAAGGAAATCTCCTATGCTGTTGGTGGGAATGTAAATTGGTACAGCCACTATGGAGAACAGTATGGAGCTTCTTTAAAAAACTAAAAATAGAACTACCATATGACCCAGCAATCCCACTCCTGGGCATATACCTGGAGAAAACCATAATTCAAAAAGATACATGCACCCCAGTGTTCATTGCAGCACTATTTACAATAGCCAGGACATGGAAGCAACCTAAATGTCCATCAACAGAGGAATGGATAAAGAAGATGTGGTACTTATAAACAGTGGAATATTACTCAGCCATTAACAAAAACAAAATAATGTCATTTACAGCAACATGGTTGGAACTAGAGATTGTCATACTGAGTGAAGTAAGTCAGAGAAAGACAAATATCATACAATATCGTTTATATGTGGAATCTAAAAAAAAGTGTACAGAGGAACTTATTTACAAATCAGAAGTAGAGTCATGGATGTTGAAAACAAACTTATGGCTACCAGGGGATAAGGAGGGGGGAGGGATAAATTGGGAGATTGGGACTGACATATACACACTACTATATATAAAATAGATAACTAATAAGAACCTGCTATATAGCACAGGGAACTCTGCTCAATAGTCTATAATGGCCTATATGGGAAAAGAATATTAAAAAAAAAAGAGTGGATATGTGTGTGTGTGTATATATATATATACATATATATGTATATATATATATAAAACTAATTCACTTTGCTGTACACTTGAAACTAACACAACATTGTAAGTCAACTATACTCCAATAAAAATTAAAAGAATTTTTTTTTTTTTTTGCACATGGCTATCTTCTTTTGAGTTCTGTCAGTTTTTACTTCATGCATTCTGAATCTCTGTTGTTAGATACCTTCACTTTTGGCATTATTATATCTCCTTAGGGAATTGACCCTTTAGTCTTAAATTATGTCCCTGTTTAACTGACAATGTGCTTTATTCAAAAGCTTAATTTGTCTCTTACTAATATAGCCACCCTAACTTTTTTTTTGCTTAGTATTAGCATGGGACATCTTTCTCCATACCTTCACTTTGAATATATGTCTCTGTATTAAATTGATTTTCTCGTATACAGCACCTAGGTTGATGTTGTGTTTTTATTCAATCTGATAATCACTGAATTTTAACTGGAGTGTTTAGATGATTTCTACTTAGTTATTATTAATATGATTGAATTAAAATGAACTCTCTTGTTAGTTAATGTGTTTCATCTATTCTTTATTTCTCTTTTCCTCTTTTTATACCTTCTCTTGGATTAGTTGAGCACACTTTTTGTTCCATTTTATCTTTTCTATTGGCTTATCGTATATTGGCTTATTGTCCTAAGGGTTACTATATATATTTAATTAATCAGCGTCTATCTTCAAATAATATTACCCTGCTTCACGTTTTACGTTTTATAAGTAATACATTTTCATTATCTCTCTCCCATTCTTTGTGCTATTGTGTTTATGCCTTTTATTTTTACATATGCTACAAATACAAAATAGATTGTTGCAATTTTTGCTTTCAACATTCATTTATATTTTAAAATAATTTTAAAAAATTGTATGTTACCTTCATTTACTAATTTTTACTTTTCTTTATCTCTATTTAGATCCAAGCTTCTGTCCGTATCCTATTTTTTCTGCCTCAATAAATTCCTTTTTCATATCTTATAGATATGTCTTTTAGCCATACATTCCCAGAGTGTTTTTTTTCTGTAGAATTTCTTCTTTATTCTTGTAAAATAATTTTGCTCAATGTAAAATTCTAGTTTGAATTTTATTTTTTCCTTCAGCACTTTAAAGATAGCACTCCATTGTTTTCTGCATGATTTCTGAAAAAAGATGTCTGCTGTCATTCTAATCTTGGTTCCTCGCTGTGTGATGTATCTCTTTTTTTCTGTCTACCTTCCCAATTTCTGTTTTTTGTTTTCAGTCATTCACAAACAATACGCTAGGGGTGTGTGTGTGTGTGTGTGTGTGTGTGTGTGTGTGTGTGTGTGTGTGTTTGGTGTTCCCATTCCCAGTTTGCTGCACCTCACAGGTGATCCATCTCTAGCAAGTTATTTGCTACTTGATATGTACAAGCCTGCCAGGGGGTGGAGGGCATTCTCTGTCATGATTAAACCTCATCCTTAGCCAGGCACCATGTCCCTGGTACTTGTATATGTGATCTTTTCAGTGTTCCTGCCCCTTTCACTGTGTAGTTCTGAACCCAGCATGCATTTAATCCTCATTATAGCTCTATGTGTTCATTGTAATCTCTGTGAGTAATTTCTTCTTGGCAAAAATCCCCATTCTATGTAGTACTGATGAGATACAGGGCTCTAAAATTATATCTGTACAGTGCCAGGCACATAGTAGGTATTTGGCAAACGATGGTACTTTTCCTCTTGTCTCAGTTTAAGGTGTTGGGAGCTGATGGGATATTTTCAAGAGGGAATGGGTATGTGGGCAAGGAACAGATTTTCCTCTATGCTACTATTGTTTTTGGCCTAGGTGGACCATGGAGTTCTTTGCTTTGTAACTCAATAATTACTTATTTACAGACTCAGCAATTGGCAAGGTCAGTTTCACCTTCCTTGAGACAAAGTGTCCTGTTAGAAAGGCTACTGAGCTCTAGCTGTTTGGCTAATGTGGTTTCTGGGGTTTGTGGGAATCCTACCACATTTGTAAGATTATTTACATTCCCTTTGCATTTAGGTACACAGCTAGCAGAATTCACAGGCATATTCCATAAACATTTACTCCAAAGAGTGAGACAAAGTTTGTTTTTCCAAGTAAATGTCTTTCTTTTTCTTCTTTCTTTCTTGCCTTCTTTCTCTCTCTTTCTTCCTTTCTTTCTTTCAAGTGACTTGTCACAGGCAGATTTTTAAAAAACTAACATTTCAAATAATGGTATCATCAATGTCCATTTTTATATTCTATAGGATTCTCTTAATGTATAGAATATATATAAAATGCTTTTAGTTTATATTTGAGAATTTTCCTCTCTGTTGATCAAGTTGATTCCCCCAGTCTGATAAACATTGAAGATTAATAGAAATGAATGTAATTACCTAACTAGAAAACAAAGGATTCCCATGTAGCCAGTTAATTCTTATCTGAACTTTTCAGAATAATTTTATTCTATTTATTACTTGAAGAGTAGATACTGTTGATTGAGACCTAGATTTAGAGCTGCAGGGCATTAAAAAAATTAGAGAGATGGATGGAAGACGAATCATACACCTTCTTGTATTAATTTTTGGCATTGCATGAGAAACTCTTCTTTTGAAAATGATATATTTACTTCAAAATACTGAAGTGCAATGCGTGATGATGTGGGCCTGGTGATTAGAGGATTCAGACAGCCTGTATTCCTCCTTCACCCATAACATGCTCCTTTATCCTTTGGCATGGCTGCTTCAAGTTCTTCCTAGAGCAAGAGGATCCATTCCTTTTTGTCAGACTTCTCTTTGACTTCCCTGCTCTACTTTTGCTTTTTTATTAGGAGATTTTGTCTCTTACCCTTCACAGAAATAAGTTTTTCTTGGTGGATGCTTTGATTTTCTTGAGTACATCAATCACTAACTGTTCCTTATAGTAGAGTCATTCTCTTCATCTGTATTGGTTGCTGTCCACAGTCTACCGATATTCACACATTTTCTCTGTATTTTACACACCGTACTCCACGTGCCCTTCCCTGCCACACCTCGCACACCAGCATATTGTCTTTTGTATGTTTTCCCCTAGTCACATCAAATTAAGTGTAACTGACATTTGCTTCCTCACTACTTACCTACTTTTCTTAAGCTTAAATTTTTAAAGTTAATCATGTGTTCAAAGAACAATTCTACCAGACTCGTTAAGATAAATAATAACCCCTACACCCTTATTCCACATTTCCCCATTTCCAGAGACAATCACTTTGTTAGCATTTTTTTTTTTTTTTTTTTTTTTTTTGGTGGTATGTGGGCCTCCCTCCGTTGCGGCCTCTCCCGTTGCCACACCTCGCACACCAGCATATTGTCTTTTGTATGTTTTCCCCTAGTCACATCAAATTAAGTGTAACTGACATTTGCTTCCTCACTACTTACCTACTTTTCTTAAGCTTAAATTTTTAAAGTTAATCATGTGTTCAAAGAACAATTCTACCAGACTCGTTAAGATAAATAAAAATCCTAACCCCTACACCCTTATTCCACATTTCCCCATTTCCAGAGACAATCACTTTGTTAGCATTTTTTTTTTTTTTTTTTTTTTTTTGGGGGGTTGGGGGCCT
>NC_041214.2:83879095-83895302 GCF_002837175.3 Physeter macrocephalus | reverse complement strand
TTTTTTTTTGTGGTATGCGGGCCTCCCTCCATTGCGGCCTCTCCCGTTGCGGAGCACAGGCTCCGGACGCGCAGGCTCAGCGGCCATGGCTCATGGGCCCAGCCGCTCCGCGGCACATGGGATCCTCCCAGACCGGGGCGCGAACCCGGTTCCCCTATAACGGCAGGCAGACGCGCAACCACTGCGCCACCAGGGAAGCCCCTCAGTTAGCTTTTTTAAAGAGCACTTTCACTGTCTGGATATCTTAATATCTCTAAGTACCCTGGTTGTATCACTACTTGATAATTTTTTTCCAGATTCAAGCACTATTTTTTGGCTCCCACTATGATAGATGAGAAGTTAGCTTTCTCCCCACTCCACATCTCTAAGGATATATGCAAATTTCCATCTCACCATTCTCCCAGTAGAGACTTATAAATTTGGTTAGATCAATATTCAGTCTTGGAAATTTTTCTGGAATGATTTCAATGTTATTTTGCTCTACTGTCTCCATTGTTTGAACCGCCTTTTTGAGTTATCTTCAACCTTATCTTACAAAGATTCTATTGAGTTTTTTATTTTTCTTCTCATATTTAATTTTTGTAGGATATCATTTGTTTCCAAAATAGTTTTTTTCATAGTATCCTAGAGTTTGATGAATGCAATATAACATCTGATTTCTTTGAAAATATCAATGACAATTTAAAAATTTTCTCTTCTCTTCATTGTCTCAGCTTTTTCCAAGTTGTTTTGTTCAATCTATTGCTTTGGACTTCTTCTGTGTTAGAGATTTTCTTAGATATCAGCCATCCTGGTTGTCTCTTCATATTCTAGAATGCTGTGAACTAAAATCCTGACTAGCAACTCTATGCATGTGGAAGGGTCTTAATTGACTGGTGGTTTCACTGCAACATGATTAGTCTAAATCATTTGTTAGGGAATACCTGATGTCCAAATATTTAGGCTTTTCTTCTTTGGGAGTCTTACTCCATCAGAGGACCCTTCCCATCCTCTTGAGTGTTCATTATGCTAACCACAGTGGGCTCAGACCCACTTCTAGGACCTTTGAAGATTCACAGGGGCTATAGCTACCTAGAAGCAATAACTTCCCAGAGACATTTCCATGAGCTTCCGCTTTGCTGTCCCATTCCATTCTTGGACACGCTTGGCTTATTTATTGACTGTGTGGTGAGTTCTCTGATTTTCCCATTCCTCCCACAGCTCTGTGAAGTCTAATTACTATAGCACACACCCAATCACATAATACTAATAGTCACTCTGCCTCCCTGTCTGAACCATGACTGATAGACCCTCAGCCTTGTCCTCTACAGTAGAGAGAACTGCCATCTTCTGCTCAGAGTGGTGCTAAAATAGAAGGTGCAAATGTAAGCTATTTTAGAAACAGTTGGATTCCTAGATGGAATTCATGTGACTTGAGAGGAGATTACCACCATCACCCCCAAACACACACATCTCACTTCATTTCACCACCACTCTTCAGCACCAAGGTTATCCAGTGCTATTGATTCCACCAGATGATTCCTGGATATTCCCACTGCAGCCTTAGGCTTTGGCTTTCTCAGTGCTGCTAAGTTAGTTGTCTTCATTCCATATGCTTTGTAACATCTACAGTTTATTAGTGATGTCTCTGCTCCTACTCTCCCCATCTGTGTAGATCTATTCCTTAAACATTACTTGATATTCAGTGCAGCCACTGTGAAAAATAGTATGGAGATTTCCCCCAAAACTAAAAATAGAACTACCATATGACCCAGCAATCCCACTCCTGGGTATATACTTATAAAAAAAACAAAATTCGAAAAGATACATGCACCCCAACATTCACAGCAGCATTTACAATTGCCAAGGTATGGAAGCAACCTAAGTCCATCAACAGATGAATGGATAAAGATGTCAGATATATATATATATATATATATATATATACACACACACACAATGGAATACTACTCAGCCATACAAATGAATGAAATTTTGCCATTTGCAACAACATCAATGGACCTGGAGGGCATTATGCTAGGTGAAATAAGTCAGACGTAGAAAGACAAATACTGCATGATATTACTTATATGTGGAATCTAAAAAATACAACAAACTAGTGAATATAAAAAAAAGGAAGCAGACTCACAAATATAGAGAACAAACTAGTGGTTATCAGTGGGGAGAGGGACAAAGGGAGGGGAAATATAGGGGTAAAGGAGTAAGAGGTATAAACTATTATGTAAAAACTAAGCTACAAAGATATATTGTACAACACAGGGAGTATAGCCAATATTTTATAATAACTATAAATGGAATATAACCCTTAAAAATTGTGAATCACTATATTGTACAGTTGTAACATATATAATATTGTACATAAACTATAACTCAATAAAAATAAAAAATTGATATTTCAATGGGAGTTTGTTTTTAGTGGGGTTCCAGGAGAGAGTGAATAAGATACATGTGTTCAATCCACCATTTTTACTGAAACACCCTCATTCATTTTTTAAACTTTGTAATCTGGTTACTGGCTCTCAACTCTACTATTGCTCCTTCCTTATGAATAACCTAGATGTCAAATCAAAAGTCCTCTTTTCCAGTCCTTTTTGCCCTTATTTTTTCAACAGTATTTGACACTAGTGACTCTCCTGCTCATATATTTCCTCTTCTCTGTCCCGCCTTCTCTTCCTCTCTCCCTCTTGTTTGCCCTTCTTTCCTTTGCTACTACCACCATTTATGAAGCATCAATTTTATGCAAGATTTTTAGTTAGGCATTACCCTTCAGAGGATGCAGGAAACGGAAACCAAAAAGTTGGAGAGTAGAAGAACACTGTAAATTATTCTGTGTCTTCATTGATAACATGTGAAGCTTTCCTCCTACTCAGGGAGGAAATGACAGGTTGTAACTACCTCATGCTACTTGGGTCTAAAGCAGACAGCAAATCAGTCTGCATGAATGCTTCCTTCTAAGGGGGCCTGGCTGTCCATTATTTCAGGGTTTCTAATTCTCTGCTGAGCATCTGGTTAATACCACGTGAGCTTTGGTTCTGCTAGGCTAAACACCGAACAGGAAAATCCAGTGAGGATGTGGACAGAGGTTCTTTTACCTTGCACTGGAGACAAATGTTCAGTCTGAGGGAGGAGTTGGCCTTCTGTTTTTGTCACAAATCCTGAACTGAAGGACAAAAGAAGCAAGAGTCATTGAGTGAGTAACCACCACCATTGTCACTCTGTGTCACTCATAAAGAGAGAGAAAGTTTTTTGCAAATAAAAACCATAATTAAAAAAAACCACACCCTACATGTTACCTTTTTATAGGGGAAATAAAGAGCATTTCTTTAGGTTCACTTTAATTAAAAGAAAAAACTTACCTATAGAAGCAAAGGGTATTTCTCAAAGCAGATTAGAGCAAATAAAAGAAGAGTTGTTGGAGCATTAAAAGAAAAGGAAGTCTTTTTATACGAGCAAATTTAAACAGCAGCAGCAGCCATTTTAATTACAAGTATCAGGGCAGCAAGCATTCAACGTCTTCTATGTGGTGGCTGATCTTCACAAATTGTCATTCCTTTCTTGATCCTCCCTGCCCTGACTTGGATAATCTCCAAATAACACACTTGACCTCTCCAGAAAAACAAACAAACAAATAGGTGAAATAATGTATTTTATAGTTTGGAAAAACACTGCTTGCTAAGGGAAGACAGGACAAGTCATTTTTTCTCTTTTGAATATTCCAAAACTAGATTTGAATACAGTCAATCCTCATTATTAACCTCTTCTGTATTTTCAGATTTGCCTACTCACTAAAATTTATTTGCAACCCCGAGTCCATCATCATGGTTCTTACATCGTCATTCTCAGCAGCAAAAATTTGAGTCACCCAACACGTTCCCACCTGAGCTTAAAACAAAGCTATGCTCTACCTTCTTGTTTCATCTGTCATGCAGTAAACAAGTGTCCTTACCTTGGTGTATGTAGTGCCACATCTTTCCCATTTTGTGCTTTTTGTTGATGATGTCAAGGTTTAAAAGAGCCCCCCAAGTGTCGAGCTGAAGTGCTGCCTAGTGTTCTAAAGTGCAAGAAGGCTGCGATGTGCCTTAAGGGGAACGTAAGTGTGTTAGATGAGCTTCATTGAAGTTAAGCTTCTTTCAGGCATGAGCTATAGTTATAATGAGTTCAACATTACCGAAGCAACGATTTATATTAAGCAAGGTGTCTTAAAAAAACACATACAAAATAAGATTATGTATTGATTGGTTGACAAAAATGTGACCTGGCCTTGCAGGAACTTAACTTTATATTTCCCCTCAAAGCAATGATTCAGTATTTGCTAATTCAGTGTTTGCTCCAACTTTATAGAGCATAACTACTGTGAATAATGAGAACTGACATAGAATGAGGTCCGAAAAGTATTTTGAAGCCCATAATATCTGTACTACACCAAGTGCTTTTTCCTGTAATGTATGTGTTTACATTTTGTTCTAAAATTTCTGAGTTCCCTCTACGGGTTAACTCAATATTCATTTCTCACGTCTTGCAATTAATGAGCGTGCCTTCATGGCAAACTGGAAGGTTTTCTCTTTTCTTTAATGTTCTCCAAATTTGATAGTATTGCTCCTTCTTGGACTATGAAACACATTATCTAATTTTTCAGGCAGCTAGAGTATTATGGAAGACATTTTCAAACTCTGTGTGGTAAAGGAAAAAAATCAGAGAATGCTCTTTAAAAGAGGTAATAGTTTAATTTCAGGGTGATTAGGTGGTAGTTTAAATTAAGTAAGTGAAAAACGAAAAGAGGGAGATTCCTAGCAAAAGGGAGCCATATTGCAATAGGAAGGACACATTTGGGAGGAAGGTAGCTGGCAAGACTCCAGGACAGGTGCATGAGAGGATACGGCAGCAGATTGTGTGGGGAAGTAGGCAAAGCTCCCTGTATTAAATGGCTTGACATTTGGGCAAGGAATTTTGTCTTCATAGAAAGCTTATAAAGCAGAAATAGCATGATAACTTCATATTTATGTCTTTGCTCCTTATTTATTTTAGAATGATATTTCTAATTATGTTGTACAGAATGAATTAAGAAAGTGATTAGGAAGTTATTTTAATATTTTTTAGTGTAAAATCATGAGGGCCTTTAAGCAATAACAATGTAAAGAAAGAGGAAAATATAAATTGTAAGGGCAAGTAGGTCTTAGAATTTAAAATGCTAACAGCTAACTTGATATTGAAAGTAACTTCAAAGGTGGAAACTAGACTGGATCCCAATTTTTATTTATTTTAGCCCTTTCTCTCCCCAGCTTTTCTAAGTTCCATAAACAAATACTAAGCAAAGATTGTATTCAAAGTACTGAATAGAAACTGAGAACATGACAATGATTTAGACATGACCCTGCTCTCAGAAGAGAGCAGAGAGACAGAATCATCTAAGCAAATAAGTGATGTATCACACAAATGAGCTAAAACTCTTCATCTGTCAATTGTGAAATTTTGATGATTGCCATGCTATGTTGTTGGTCCAACGTACAGAACTCTCCAGATTCTTGCAAACTGATGAGAACTAATGCAGTTATTGCCAGACACTAATTTCTTGGTGGGCTATGACCTTGAAAATCTATTAAGCCATAGAATAGTGTGAGATCGCTAAGGGAAAATATTACTGCCTTGCCACCTGTAAAGTTCACCCATTGTCAGGGCTACGTAATGTGCTAGAGAAATTCTAGTTTCCAAAATGAGGTAGTCAGACCAGAAAAAACAAACATACGGGAGTGAGAGAAGCAGTAGTAATTGGTCAAAAGGAGAATTTAGGCTGTGAAGTAATTAAAATGGAGGTCCCAGCCCACTCCTGGGATGGAGTGGTGGTCTCTGGAATTGCCATGGCTCTTAAATGTCGTCCCCCAAATAGGCAGAATCTGGCTTTTGTACTCTGACTTTTATACTCAGCCCACTAATTATTCAAAGTGGGCTGCCCTAGGGAGGGCTTATAAATTTAATTTCAGCATAGTCAGTACAGTATAGACAAAAAAAGAGATGTGAGCCACCAACAATGAACACTATTCACACCAGCTGTAGTACTGTGTGCCTGGACCCTGAAAGGTAGATGTGGACTGAAAACTACAAAGCTAGCTAGATTTAAATAACAAAATTTCCACCAGCACTCCCATTTCCAGCCACCCTTCCTTGAAAGTATATTAACCCCATGTCTATTACACCTAGTATAGCCATAGTAATCATCCCTTCTCAAATTTACTTCTCTTTCTTAGGTATTGAAATATGTTTTTTCACTTGTCATTTTATCCTCAAGCAAATGCCTCTTCTTTTCTAACCTCTTTCCTAGCAATCTTTTGTTTCTTTCTATTCTTTTGCAGAGACTGACTTCTCCCTTTATTCCCAGGAATGTGTTTTTTATTCTTCTCTCTTTTTCAAGGTTAGCAGTGATTTTACATGAGAGCTAATGTTTTCATACAATTTTGAATAGAATCTAGAGGTGGCTCCCCTGAAATCTAGTCACTCTGTAATACTAGGGATTATATCTTGCTCAGTTTTTGTCTATTATACCTTTAGTATCCAGTAGAGTAACTGGCACAGAGGTGATGGTGATAAAGATCAATAACTTACTTCTACCTTTTAATAATGGAAAGCTAGAGTTTTAGGTGAGTATGTGAGTACCTTACTACTGATTTTGTTGTTGTTGTTGTCTCAATTAGGTGTGCCCACATGACTAAGTCTGTACCTGTGCTACACAAGTGGAATTAATGTATACAACTTCCTGGATATCTCCTTTAAGATTCCTATCTTGAACTCTGTTTTCTCCTCTGTGGTAGCTGATTAATGGTAATGACTTAGAGCATATTTGGAAACTTCCCTACCAGTCTTGGACTGCTCACTTCTAAACCTTCTAAACCAGTGTGTTAGAGACAAAAACACTTTTCTTGTATAAAGCCAATGCATTTTGGGATATCTTTCTAGAGCTCTAATTGTTCAGAAATCCTAAAAAAAAAAAAAAAAAAAAAAAAAAAAAAAAGCCCTGGAAGTGGGTTGCTGTCATGAAAACTATGACTATATGTGAAATGCACAAAGTGGAAGATGGAACATTCACAAATATTGTGAGCTGGAAACTGAATTATGCTGTGGCATAATGCTGTGGCAAAATGTTCGGTAAGACGGCTGTTGCCATAACTTGGAAGGCAGACCATGTGCTCCTGGAACTATGGCTCTGAGGAAAATAATTGGCAAAATTCAGAATGAGTCTGTGTTTTGGCTGCTACTTATGCCTCTTTGTTGTCATTGTTTTATTAAACTCAGAACAAGCATTGTCTAGTTGCTACCTAACCTTCAGAATTACCATTTTAATGTTTTATATTCCATAGAGTAGGTGTACTTTACTTTACATCTCTACTGAATGATTTCCAAATATTTGAAAATAATGCTGCAATGAACATCTTCTCATATGTACCTTTTCCCCGTCTTTTAGGTTAAGTAACATTTTCAGTAGTGCAATTGCTTTATCGAAGAAGAGGAACACTTTTACAGTTCTCGAACCATATTTCCATAATCATTCCTAGATCATACCAGGTTACCCTGTCAAAAACGATGCATAAATATTACAATCTTCACTTTAGTCTAGACCAGCAATGAGTACTAAAACATAATAAAATTTTGCTACTTTAATTGGCATAACATTATATGTTGGTGTTAATTTGTATTTCTTTTTTTTCTTCCAATTTTATTGAGATATAATTACCCTACAACGCTTTATAAGTGTGCACTATGATGATTCAACTCACATACACCATGAAGTGATTATCACAATGAATTTAGTGAACATCCATCATCTCATATAAAATTAAGGAAATAGAAAAAAAATATTTTCCTTGTGATGAGAATACTTGAGATTTCCTCTCTTAACAACTTCCATATAAAACATAGAGCAGTGTTCATTATTATATTCATCATGTGTTGCGTTACATCCCTAGTACTTATTTATCTGATAACTGGAAGTTTGTACCTTTTGACCACCTTCATCCAATTCCCCCTTCCCCGACTGCCAACTCCAGCAAGCACAAATCTGTTCTCTTTTTCTATGAGTTTGTATGTTTGTTCCTTTGTATATTTTTGAAGTATAATTGACCTAGAACACAGTGATTCAATACTTCTATACATTTCAAAATGATCATCACTGTAAGTCTAGTTACGATCTGTCACCAGACGAAGACATTACTTAGGTATTGATTATCTTCCCCACACTGTACATTTCATACCCGTGACTCATTTATTTTGCAGCTGGAAGTTTGTAGCTCTTAATCTCCCTCATGTATTTCTTTCTTCCCCCATCCCACTCCCCTCTGGCAACCATTTGTTTGTTCTCTGTATCTATAACTCTGTTTATGTTTTGTATGTTTATTCATTTGTTTTGTTCTTTAGATTCCACATATAAATGAAATCATACAGTCTTTATCTCTGTCTGACTTATTTCACTTAGCATAAGCCCCTCTAGATCCATCCATGTTGTCACAAATGGCAAACTTTAATTCTTTTTCATGGCTGAGTAATATATCTATATATCTACATATACACCACATCTTCTTTTTCCATTCACCTAATGATAGGCACTTGGTTTGCTTCCATATCTTGGCTGTTATAAATAATGCTGCAATGAACTTTCAGATGTGTATATCTTTTCTAGTTAGTGTTCTCGTTTTCTTCAGATAAATATCCAGGTGGGAAACTGCTGTATCATATAGGTCCTGACATAGCAGGTTGACGGGCTGCTGTGGTCCTGGGGCTAGGTGTCCTCCTGCTGGTGGGTAGGGATGGGACCCAGAGGGTTCCAGGGCTAGTGCTGGTACACTGGTGTGAGGGCTGGGTCCTGAGCACTCTGGTGCACAGGGCTGGGTCCAGGGTGGTTGTGGGTTCAGTGGGCCTTCAGGAAGCCAGCCTGCTGGAGGGTGGGGCTGTGTCCTCATCCAGCTAGCTGCTTGGCCTGGGGCATTTCAGTACTGGTACCCGCAGGCTGGTGAGCAGTGCTGGGTCCTGGCCCAGCACTAATAAGCTAGAGCGAGGCCTCCAAAATGGCCCTTGCCAGCACCAGTGTCCTAGTGGTAGAATTAGCTCCCCCAAATGGCTGCTGCCAGTTTCTATGTCCCCAGATGAGCTCCAGTTGCCTCCTGCTTCTCTGGGAGAATCTCCAAGATCAGAAGGTAGGCCTGACTCCAGCTTCTTTCAAATTATTGCCACTGCCCGGTGTCCTGGAATGTGTGAGATTTTGTGTGCACCTTTTTAAGAGTGGAGTCTATTTCCCACAGCCCTCTGACTCTCCCAAAAGTAAGCCCCACTGATCTTCAAAGCCAAAGGTTCTGGGAGCTTGTTGTTCCAGTGCAAGACCCCTGGCCTGGGGAGCCTGATTCCAGGCTCTGACACTTTGCTCCTTGGAGAGAACCCCTGCAATTGTAATTATCCTCCTATTAGTGGGTCACACACCTGGGGTTATGGGTCTTGTCTACCCACTTCCCACCTTTGTCTCTGTGGTTCCTTTTTCTTTTTGTTGTTGTTGTAGGAGATATTTGCTGCTAATCTTCCAGCCTTTCTCATCAATATGTGCTCTGTAAATAGTTGTGGTTTTGGTGTGCTCAGGGGAGGAGGTGAGCTCCACGTCTTTCTACTCTGCCATCTTAGCCACGCCCTTGGTACTTACATCTTTTGGAGGTAACTACAAGAAGATAATGGACACAAACCAGAACTGGCCTGGTTTCATGTAGAGATGGACCTCATAGGAGCACACAAATGGAGAATCTCTTTGTGGCTAAAAAGTTAGAGTGCTGGAAAGTCCAGAAATTTGGGGTCTTTCAAAGTCAAAAATTACAACTATATCTGTGCTTCAAACAGCAAAAGCTAAGAGAATGCCTAGAGTTATCCAGATGTAAAGATCAGATCAAAGACATCTATTGTTCCTGTTATTTCTGTTGCCTTCATGGGGCCATCTAAAATTTTTGGCGTTAAAGAGGTAGGCCTAACGTATAAGCCAGTAAATAAAGGAGGAATATTGCAATAACGGCCTGTTGAGATATTTGGGTGTGCTACCTTTCGCATGAACTAAACCCCTGAGGAATTGTATCGCCAATGAAACCACAAACCTCTCTTATAACAGAGTTTGTGTTTGATCCCTAGAACAGCCCTGGAGCCCCCAAATTTTCACTGGCAGAAAGTGGGTTGTGAAAGCTGCCTAGTCCCCAAAGAGGGGACACTCTCCAACTCATCCTACTTCAGAGTTGTCACACAAGACAAAGGACAAGGATATTCCAGAGCAAGGACCCCAGTGAACAGTGGATAAAGGAGGTATGCCCAGAAGGCAGAAACCAGGGAGAGCAAGATAGGTGAACCAAGTAACCTATGCCACAGTCTGGGGAGGGAGTATGTGTGATTTCTGTCCATTGAGCTTTGATAACTGTTATGAAACACTGACTACTCTGTTTCCCATTCTTTCCATTTTTCCAAATTCTCATTTTATTATGGTTATAGCTGTTCTTATGCTATCAACATATATTAGAAGAGAGAGAAGCAGCTAGCTTGTCAGTTAGTTAACAGATTGATTTTGAAGAGCCAAATCCAGATATGATGAAGAGGAATGCACATTACAAAATCCAGGATTTTGGTCTGGATGCAGTAAATTCATAGATACTTCGGTAACCAGAATAGTTAACTGGGGGAAATTCTGAAAACCCCTAGTATAGATTTTCCCATGATTTCTTTAGCAACAGATACTCTGATTTTTAGCTAGACTCATTGTCATTCAACAACAGACTACGTTTCCTAGTGTCTTTTACTGCTAATTGTGATCATGTGGCCAAATTTGGCCAATGGCCTATGAAAGGAATTGATATATGCAACTTTCAGGTTTTCTCCTTAAAGATGCTTTTGCTGGACTTTTTCTCCCTCATCATCAGCTATGATATAGCAAAACCCAAAATCGCTGTGAAGGTGTTATGTTAAAGATGGCAGAACTTCGCTCCTGGCCCAAACGCACTAAACACTTACATGGGTCACTCTAGATGCTGGTTAAGAACAGACTGCAATTGGCAAGGATGGAAACAAGGCAGTTAGGGAGTTAGTGAAGGAATATGAGCAAGAGATTAAGACAGTGGCTTGGACAAAAGTTGTAGCAGTGGAGGTGATGAGAAGTAGTTGGATTCTGAGTATATTTTGATTTTTGAGTCAACAGGATATCTTGACATATTTATATGGCGTTTAAGAGAAGAAGTGGTATAAAGAATATTTTCTAAGATTTTAGCATAAGCAACTGGAAAGGTAGAATTTCTATCATCTGAGATGAGGAAGACCACAGATAGATATGTTTTGGAGGGAAAGGTCACAAACTCATGTTTGGTTATGGAAAGCTGGAGATGCCACTTTGATATCTAAATTGAGATTTTGAAAAGTTGACAATATGCATCTAAAGCTCAGCAAGCAATCTGGACTGAGAATATACACTTAGGAATTGTCAGCATTTATTTTAAATTCATTTCCTCAACTTTTATTATAAAATATTTCCAATATAAAGAAAAATTGTTACATACATTAAGACAATTCATCCCTAAGTACTTCAAAGTGGATTTCCTTATTAGAATGGCATTCTACTAAAAAACTCACAATATCAATATCATACCTAAAAAATTGGATACTTCCCCAAATAATTGGTAATTATTTATTATCAAGGCCATATGCAAATTTTCCCATTTACCCCAAATGTAACACTTACTACATTTTCTTTCTCCAAATTAGAATATAGTCAAGGTTCAAACACTACACTTGGTTATTATGCCTTTTAATTAAGAAGAGTTCCTTCATATTTTTGCCATGACATTGACTCTTCTAAGTCACCAGACCAATTTTCTTACAGAGTACCTTATGTTTCATATTTGTCTAATTGTTTTTTATTATGTCATTAACTTGTTTTTATATCTCTTGTATTTTCAGTAAACTGAAAGTTAAGTCTAGTGTCTTAATTCTGTTTTGGTTAAACACATTTAGTCAGATAACATTGATGAAGTTGTGTACTTTACATTGTGCTATAATTAGCACAAAATTTCAGTTCTTCCCATTACTTGTGATGCTAAATTTAACCACTCCTCTAAGGGAGTGATGAGCAGATATTTTGTATAGGTACACACACGTGCACACACACACCAATACACCTTAAAAGCCTGTGTGTGTGTGCGTGTGTGTGTAGAAGGAGGGATGATTTTTGCATTGTGTAATTATAGTAGATTACTGGTGGTTATGACAGAGGCAATCCAGAATACCTGAGGCCTTTAATAAAGAACAAAATAATTTTTTTGTCATTCAACTGGACCAAGTTTTATAATAATTTTGATTAAGACTTAGACAATTTAAATGTGGTACAATCACTTTTGCTGGACTTATTTTGTAAAAAAAAGATACTTGGATTCTAATTTGATTTTCCAAATGAAAATAGAACTTGAAAGCTGATTTTTTTTTTTTTTTTTTTTTGTGGTACGCGGGCCTCCGCCTGCTGCGGCCTCTCCCGTTGCGGAGCACAGGCTCCGGACGCGCAGGCCCAGCGGCCATGGCTCACGGGCCCAGCCGGTCCGCGGCATGTGGGATCCTCCCAGACCGGGGCGCGAACGCGGTTCCCTGCATCGGCAGGCGGACGCGCAACCACTGCGCCACCAGGTGAAGCCCTGAAAGCTGATTTTTAAGCTATCCTTTAAGAACAATTGCCCTTTAAATGCACTTGGAATAAATGCAGAGGAAACAGACATGGCACTTAGAATGAATCCTTGTACATTACATGAATAATGATAATAGTGGTGCCAGCCTTTCACAAATGAGATAAATTTAATTGACAAATGGGCTGCCAGGAAAATGACTTTCAAACCCAACTTTCATTTACTCAAGGTTATAACTATGATTTGTTTGCAATCATAATTTCTTGTTTCACCTTTAATATCATTTCATTTCTTTTTTATGGTTCACACTAAAAAATTATATAGTTATACAACATTGTCACCAAAATATGGTGGCTTTTTTAGGGGGTGAGGAGTATTTATACCTTACCTAATTAGGTAAAAAACAGAACTTACTAAGCAGCAAGAATAACTTAGGCTGATTATAATAAACTTTTAAGTAATTATGAAATATATTTAAAAGAATATTCCGATTGGTGGAGGTTTCAAAGCTTAGAATTCTAAGGGATTTGTTCAAATTCATATCTATTAATATTTCTACTATTCAATGAACAGATTTATTTCATTGATTTGCATTAGTGTCCAATTTATTTTCTTGCCATATATGCAACAGAGGGCATTATTAAAATCAATGCAAAGTGTTTGCCAAGATGAACAAAACCACTCTTCATCCGTTCAGATACATTATTCTAATCCAAGGGAGGTTTGTTTAGCTTGGGAAAGGGGAAAATAATGTCATATCCAGAGAAGCAAAATAAAAGATGAGATTGAAAAGCCACACATCATAACAAAATTTCAAAGAACATTAGACTTAAAAATTGATACTGACAAGAATGTCAGAGAAAACAGTTTACTTTAGTGGTTTGAAGATATGTGAAAAATACTCATGTTCACCCTGTATTAGAATATATTCATATATTATACATGAGCTCATTTGTTTAATATATGCAATATCTAATTTTGAGTTTAGCCCTAAGTTTATAGAATTTCTAGACAGGTGCAGATGTCTAACTTGTGGAGCTATTGTGGAAATAGCTACATCAGCACTAACCAATAGAAAAATAATGATAGTCACGTAGGTAATTTAAATGTCCTAGAAGCCACGTTAAAAAAGTAAAAAGAAACTAGTGAAATCCATTTTATCAACATATTTTATTTCACTCAATCTATTCAAAATATTATTTTAACATGCAATCAATATAAAATTATTAATGAGATATTTTACCTCATATTTTCATAGTAAGTTTTTAAAAACTACTGTATATTTTACACTTTTAGCCCATCTCAGTCAGGGCTAGTCACATTTCAAGTGTTCAATAGCCACATTCCACTAATGACTACTCTATAAGATAGCACAGCTCTATACTGTAGAATTGTGTAAATTGTGGAGTTGCATGTCTTTATCAATATTATTCATTAAAAATTCTTTGCAATTACTTTACCCTTATCCCTTCATTCAGATTGTGTAGGTACCTACATTAGTTTCCAATGGCTGTTGGAACAAATTTCCACACATTTAGTGTCTTGAAACAACACAAATTGATTATTTTACAGTTCGTGAGATCAGCAGTCTCAAATGGATCAACAGGGCTGTGTTCTTTTTGGAGCCTCTAGGGGAGAATCAGTTCTTTGCCTTTTTTCAGCTCCTAGAGTCTGTTCACATTCTTTGGTTTGTGACAGCATTGCTCCAATCTCTACTTCCTTGGTCACATTTCCTTCTCTGACATTGACCCTCATACCTCCCTTTTATAAAGACCTTTGTGATCACATTGGACCCACCTGGATTATCTAGGATAATCTCTCCATCACAAGATACTTAACTCAATCACATCTGCAAAGTCTCTTTTGCCCTGTAAATTAACATTCACAGGTTTGGAGGATTAAGAAATGGACATACTTAGGGGAAGCATTCTACCTACCACAGTACCCAGTCTGTTCAAGGCACGATTTGTCTAAAAATTCTCCAGTAACTATAGATAGTATTAGTCCCAGATCAAAGGACTAGTGTTTGAGTTCAAGTAGACACTGATATGAATGTAGTCCTTTGCCATAGATGTGTCTAAAATAATAGTGAGATGGTCTTTCACTTTGCAAAATGCAGTGACCCATTAATTTTCAGTAACTAGCAATGGACAAATGTGTCAATTCTCAAGTTTTGCTCAATCTGTGCAACTCTGCTTATTTGTAGCTGTTTGTCTCACACTCTGTCGACCTCTAGTTTCTCCAATTCTAGTCTCTCTCTTGCTTCCTCATCTCTCTCTCCACTGGACCTCATTTGATTCCCCTAAAATGTCTGGCTTCCTCCTATGACAGAATCTTTGCATACGATTCCTCGCTGTCCGAGATGCTCCTTATCTGCCTCTTTAACTAATACCAGTTTTAAGACATCTTTTAAAAATGCAGATCCCATTAAATTTCTCACCTCCTTGTCTTTCCCTTTCTTTCTGTTGTTGATGCAATCATCAGCCTGAGTTTATCTTTTGTGTGAGTGTGTGTGTGTGTGTGTGTGTGTGTGTGTGTGTGTGTATGTATGTGTGTTTATGCAATAAACATGAGGCACAGGCCTCAGGTTACAATATCTTAAGAGATGTTTTCCTCACTCCAAGCCCAGTTAGAGATAGGCAACTTTTCCTAGATTCCTATTCTCCAAAATGGCCAGACAGATATGAATTGAGACACTATGCAGGGATCTCATTTCCAATTCTTCATTTCATGTGGGGCCCAAGGCCTCCTCTGCTCCCCACGTGTGGCTGTCAGAGCACAAGTGCTATCAGACCACAGCCCTCTGTGGGCAGTGCAGCTTCAGCTCATTAGTCCACTGCTTTAGTATTAGATGTCCCTGCATTTCTCATTGCATGGGATTTTTTTTTTCTTTCTTACAAATTCAGCTATGCATATAAAAGAATATTGGCTATTTTTTATTGCACATATCTAGATTGTTTGTGGAACATTTCTGGCTTTTTCTTCCACATTCCTAGAACCAAAAGTCCTCTGTGCTTATGTATTTTCATTTATGTTATGTGGCTTAATTCTGAAAACAACATTGTCATCTAAATTCTAGAGAAAAAAAATGAGTCATCTACATTTTTGAGAATAAGAATGGATACATGTTTATGTATTACTGAATTACTTTGCCACACACCTCAAACTAACACAACATTGTAAATCAAATATACTCCAATATAAAATAAAAATTAAATTAAAAATTTAAAAAAATCAAGGACCTACTGTATAGCTCAGGGAACTCTACTCAATATTCTGTAATAACCTATATGGGAAAAGAATCTGAAAAAGCACAGATATATATATATAAAGTGAATCAACTATGCTCCAATATCAAATACAAATTAAAATAAATAAATAATAAATAAATAAATGGACATCACAAACATGCACGCTCAAAAGAACTAATTATTTTTGGTCATTATTTCATTAAAACACACACACATTAAGATATGTAGGTCTGGGCTTCCCTGGTGGCGCAGTGGTTGAGAGTCCGCCTGCCGATGCAGGGGACACGGGTT
>NC_041214.2:83848666-83878843 GCF_002837175.3 Physeter macrocephalus | reverse complement strand
CCCACATGCCGCGGAGCGGCTGGGCCCGTGAGCCATGGCCGCTGAGCCTGTGCGTCCGGAGCCTGTGCTCCGCACCAGGAGAGGCCACGGCAGTGAGAGGCCCGCGTACCGCAAAAAAAAAAAAAAAAAAAAAGATATGTAGGTCTTCATATGATAGTTGGTAACCACACATTGACATAAAAGCATTGAAAACTCGCTAATAAACCAGAACCAGTGTAAAACCAAAAAAAAATGAGTCTATGAAGAAACAACAACAAAATAACAAATAAAGAAGGAAAGTAACAAAACAATGTCCACGAGAAGGTTTTATATTTCCTTCTCCTATGTATATATGAGACAGATTCTATGTCACTGACATAACTATGCATTAGGCAGCTGCCGCTGTTAGGCTGGTGGCCTCCCAGGGCCAGAAAGTGAGGAGGAGAAAAGAGATGCTATTTTAACTGAGGTAAGAGAGAAAGGGAATTCACACCAGTTTCTAAGACTTAGCTCATACAGAGGAACCCAAGGGCATACTAGGAGACTGGCATGCTTGGCCCCCCTGTATTCCCATCTGAAAATAGTTTGTGGTGTGTTGGATGCATGTTGCACAGTCAGGTTGCCCAGGAATTTTCACTACTGGTTATTTGCAGTAGATGCATCTACTGTTATACAGTACTTAGTCTATTATATAATTTTGCAACGGTAGTACATGCCTTCTATTCTGGGCATTTGCTGGAGTGCCAGGAAAGAATAATATAATATTCAGAAATCATTTAAAAAATGCACAGAGTGTGACACGTCAGTTAAACAAATTCAATCTTAGAAGGACATCAGGAAAAGAAATATATAATTTAGCTGCATATCTGTATATTTCTTTAAATTGAAACATTAGGTTAAATGTTCTGGCTTTTATTCCTTTTTTACTTTTCCTTTCCTCCTCCTCCTCCTCCTCTCACTCTCTCTCTCTCTCTCCACCCCCCCTCCCCATCTCTCACTCTATCTTATCTTATCCTTTCTCTTTGTCATCCTTTTTCACATCCCAGGGTTAGGAAACAATGGCAGCTGGCCTGAAATCATAAATGGCAGATAATGACTATCTCATTTGGTGAGAAAGAGGATATGGGGCTTGAGAGAAAGTGGTACATCAAGGACAATCTCGAGTGCTTTTGGCCTAAGACAAATGACAGGCAGAGGATGGCTTGACTGAGAATGGGGAACACTTGTAGATGCAGATAAGGGAGGGAAGGAGACTAACAGAAGCCCATTTAAGACATATTAAGTTTGAGACACTAATTAACCAAGTGAAGATGTAGAATACAGCATTGAAACATGGAGTTCAGAAGTGAGGTCCAGGCTGGCATGTAAACTGGAGCATTTTCACCCTGAAGATGGTAGTGAAAGCCTTGGGACTGGATGAGACCACCAAGGAAGGGAAGGTAGGTAAAGGGAAAAGAAGTCTGATCCCTGAGCTTGGGGTATAGTCTGAAAATTTTCAACTCAGAAAAAGTCTCCCTCCCTCTCCCTCCCCCTCTCCTTTTCCCTCCACCCTCTCCTCTGCCTCCCTCCCAGCTCTATATCCCCCAGTACCTTAATCTCTTAGGTACCTACAATACCTTAGGAGGTAAGATATTGTAGTTATATTGACCAATGGTAAAACTCCAGAAGAGGGCTTTCCTGGTGGTGCAGTGGTTGAGAGTCCGCCTGCCGATGCAGGGGACACGGGTTCGTGCCCCGGTCCGGGAAGATCCCACATGCCGTGGAGCGGCTGGGCCCGTGAGCCATGGCCGCTGAGCCTGCGCATCCGGAGCCTGTGCTCCGCAACGGGAGAGGCCACAGCAGTGAGAGGCCTGCGTACCACAAAAAAACAAACAAACAAAAAAAAACAAAACACTCCAGAAGAGATGAGACATAGCTGATTGAGACTGTAAGATGCTACTTAACCATCTTTATCAATATCTAACTCTTAAAGTGTAATTTAGATGCTAAAGAGAATTTAAAATTCTAGCATTATACAATTTAAGAATTGTATCTTGTTTATGTTATAAATATTTTAAATAATTTTTAAAAATATTTCCCTTAAATTCCTCAGTAGCTGCTCCTCTCTTTCTTCATCTCAAAATTTCTGCTACATGGACAGCTTGATCAACATTTGTGACAATTAGCATTTAAAACAGCATGTGCTACATGACTCTAAACTGCTCACCAGCACACTAACTCTGATTTGTTAGTGTTGGACAGTCATCCCCTCTTGATTGAGCACAGCTGTAACTGCGGTCAGGGATCTGCAGTTACCCAGTTTACCTGGTTCAGCAAGGTCAAACTTCAAGTTGCTCACTATTGAAAAAGAAAATTTACATATATATATATATATATATATATATATATATATATATATCCATTCTTTTTCAGATTCTTTTCCTGTATAGGTTATTACAGAATATTGAGTAGAGTTCTCTGTGCTGTACAGTAGGTCCTTGTTGGTTATCTATTTTATATACAGTAGTGTGTTTATGTTAATCCCTAACTCCTAATTTATCCCTCCCCCTCATCTTTCCCCTTTGGTAACCGTAAGTTTGTCTTTTAAGCCTGTGAGTCTGTTTCTGTTTTGTAAATAAGTTTAGTTGTATCATTTTTTTAGATTCCACATATAAGTGATATCATATGACATATGTCTTTCTCTGATTTACTTCACTTAGTATAATAATCTCTAGGTCCATCTGTGTTGCTGCATATGGCATTATTTCATTCTTTTTATGGCTGAGTAATATTCCATTGTATATGTGTAACTGAATCACTTTGCTCTATACCTGAAACTAATACAACATTGTAAATCAACTATACTCCATAATCAAATAAAAATTAACTTAAAAAGCAAAAAAAAAAAAAAAAAAACAAGAAAATTCATATCCACAACCTCTATGCTCTCCTACCCTGAACAGGGCCTTCTTGCCTTGATCCCTGGCAACCTACTATCTCCACAGTAGTGTGTGTATTTAGTGAGCTCTTCTGTCACCAGGTGAACAAGCTGGCTTTAAAATGACTAACAGAAGACAAGATGATCAAGATGAGCAGAGCTAGAAAAAGAGAGATTTAAAGAGAAATTTAAAGTCTGCTTCTAGGTACAGATGACAATTTGCCCCACTTGTTTGATAAACCAAGAAAACAAACAAAACAAGCAAATAATAAGTGTATACATATATCTTTGTGAGGTAAAAGTGAAGGTCAGGCATCGGACTTCTCTTTCCCATGTGAAATATCTGTAAAAAAATAATTCAAATTACCCTATGGTTTTTATATGTCTTGCTTTCCTTCCACGTTTGAACTGGAAGCAAAGTTCTCTGAGCTTACATTTTAGCTCTCCAGTTAAACAACTGCATTAACTTTCCCTTATCATTCCATCCTTTGAATCCTTAGTTTCCTCATCAGTGAGAAAGAAGTGTTGGATAAGATGGTTTCAAAGACCCCCTCCAGCCCTAAAATCATCTCATGTTGTGGCATTATATCTTGTTCATTTGTCTAGGGTCCTAGAAAAATAAAACCTTAATTTAAAAATAGTTTTTCAGGGGGCTTCCCTGGTGGCGCAGTGGTTGCGCGTCCGCCTGCCGATGCAGGGGAGCCGGGTTCGCGCCCCGGTCTGGGAGGACCCCGCATGCCGCGGAGCGGCTGGGCTCGTGAGCCATGGCCGCTGAGCCTGCGCGTCCGGAGCCTGTGCTCCGCAACGGGAGAGGCCACAGCGGAGGGAGGCCCGCATACCACAAAAAAAAAAAAAAAAAAATAGTTTTTCAAGCCAGTTAAAAAAAGGCAGTTTATATTATGGTCTAAATCAGCACTTTTAAAACAGTAATGTCCATTTAAATCATCTGGGGATTTTATTAACATGAAGACTCTGATTCTACAAGACTGGGGTAGGGCTTGAGATTTTGGATTTCTAACAAGCTCCTAGGGGATGCTGATGCTTCAAGTCTAAGCACCACACTTTGATCAGCAAAGATCTCAATAACTATGGAGTTTCCTACTTTAGAGACACATTCACACATGTAGTCTCTCTCAAACATACAGACACAGTTATGATGACCCAATGTTTTATTTTAAAGATCAAGTTTAAATGCTTTTTCTCCCCCAAGCTAACATCAAACCAAATCAATTTAGAAACCAAATCAAACCAAATAAACTTAGAATAATTTTAGTTAATTATCAGAATATTTTATTTGCATTCAGAATTAGATTTAATTGTAATTGCTTTTTATATAATTTAGTGATTTTTTAAACTGTTTGCTCTCCTGTCAATCCAATAAAAATATGATGCACTGTCTCAACTTGCCTCTTCTCTGTCCTGCAAAAGAACCCCAGGTGCCACATTCACTCTTTAGAAAGTCATCCTAAAAATGCTACTGGGAATAGTCACTGTACGAAAAAGCCCAGTACAGGTGCTATGGGGTTTACTTTCAATTTCCATTAAATTTTCTCCTTCCTCTCACTCTAATTTATGTCAAGTCCTGGACCTATGAAACTCATATTAATTTGGACAGCTGGTCCCTGCCTTGAAGCTAAAGAACTGGAAGATGTTTTATTAACCACTGCCCACCTGCCCCCTCCAAAAAATAAAAAAACACACACTGACTACCCTCAGAAATAATCAGCCAAACTGCAAAGGCAACATTAGTGCCAAGTCAATTAACAGATTGCTTCTGAGAGGAGTTTTTACATTTTTAACTTGATAATTATGCTCTATTCTTGAAGATAAAAATCTTTTCTGAACACTAGCAACTAACATTGCCAAATTTTTCTTGTAATTACCCCAGTGATTCCAACTATATAAGTACCTCCTAGACTCACACTCCTGTTAGTAGGGATCTTCTAAGTCACTGAATTCACAAAGTAGATTCTCTTTCTAATGAAGAACTGAGGGCTTATGTCAGTTCAGGTTCTAGAATTATTTTATTGTTGCTGTTATTATTATTGTTGTTGTTTTCCTTATGGTGGGGATGATCCCAGAGATTCTGACAGAGCTAGTGAGGACAGCTGGCTACTTTTACTAGATGGAGGGTGTGAAGCAAAAGAATCAGCTAGGGAACTTATCTAAAACGCAGTCCTGTTATTTTCCTCCATCTGAAGTCCTTCATCTCTGGCATTCTGATTCATTAGGTCTGAGTAGGATCTCCAAAACTGCAATTTTAACAAGCAACCTATGTGATTCTGATGCAAATGTGCATGAGATCATATTGTGATAGTGATTTCATTATTCCAAAATATCTTAGCTCTTGAATCATTTAATATAAAAGTTGACGTCTGAAAATGCATCTGTTTAGAGTAGCAGAGACTCTTTGTGATGTAGATGGTCACTATTCACATCAAACTCTCTACTGAAGAGAGTCCTTTCTGTTCCAAATATGAAAGGTATTTCAAATCATACATCTTCATCACTCAAGCTTGTAAAGGATTCCTTTACACTTTCTAGAACTGATGTAACTTTCATTTTAGCATTTGACACTGCTTAAATTTCTCTGGAGGCTTTACTATTATTTTGTAATTGAATAAGGGCAAAAAACAAATCCATTTCAACAGGAGCATATACATTCTGCCTACTTAAAATTCCTGGGATGAGCAAAATGGTTTCTGACACAGTATATATATTTTTAGGCTATAGAACACTTAAAGATCAACATGCTATATAATACAACATCGAACCTCTTTGATGAAATGTAGCAATGTAGAAAGAAAAACAGGCAATAATCAAACTGATTTCCTAGAACTGATTATAAAAATGTGTGTAACTAAATATACCTTCATATAATTCTTTATAGGGCAATTTAAAAATAATTATAAGTAAAATGTTATTACAAATTGTCCTCCTCTAGAGATTTCAATGTGAGTGACAGGTTTGAATACAGGAAGCACTAGAAAAGCTAAACTGAATTTTAGAGCTTAATGGGGTCTTTGAGAGCAGGAATGAGGAGACCTGGGTTCCAGCACCAACTAAGCCTGTGACTCAGTAACTGGAGACAAGTCATATCTCCTTTCTAGATCTATTTTCTTCTCCAATTTGACTTCTTATGAGTGGGATTATTCAATTCAGTGGTTTCCAGCTTGGAAACCACTTTCTGGAACCAGAGATACCTTCAGTATTTGAAAAACATTTATCAAAAAACAAAACAAAATAACATATCACACACCTACACACACACACACACACACACAGAGAATATGTAGTCAGAATAAAAATGAACTAGAATATTAAATGACATATTTTTTCATCTTCATTAGAATTAATTTACTTACTGGGACAATACCAAGTACTATGCACAGATCAGAAAATTTGCTGATGACTTCGTGAGAATTTATAGATTAGGAAAGTAGGACAGTTACTTTTACCAGTGTCACAGGCCACAGAAGTCAAATTGCAAAACAAAAAACAGCAAAGCATTTTGTTCTGGTAAAAACCAGGGAACCACTAATTTAGTTACAAACCCTGTATTTTACTTTATTTATTTATTTTTACTTGTGTAAAAATAAACATAATCTTAAGACTCCACACAAAAACTACCAGAACTGATAAACGAATTAAACAAAGTACCAGGATACAAGATTAATAAACGGAAATCTGTTGCATTTCTTTACACTAACAATGAAATATCAGAGAGAGAAACAAACAAACAAAAAAACAACCCCTTTAAAAATCACATTAAAAAATACTTAGGAATAAACCTGATCAAGGAGATGAAAGACATATATGTTGAGAACTATAAAACATTGATGAAGGAAATTGAAGATGGCTCAAAGAAATGGAAAGCTATCCCATGCTCTTGGATTGGAAAAATTAATATTGTTAAAATGGCCATACTACCCAAACCAATCTACAGAATTAATGTTACCACTATCAAATTACCCATGACATTTTCACAGATTTAGAACAAATGATCCTAAAATTTACGTGGAAACAAAAGACCCAGAATTGCCAAAGCAATCCTGAGGAAAAAGAACAAAGCTGGAGGCATAACCCTCTCAGACTCCAGACAATACTGCAAAGACACAGTAAGCAAAACAGTGTGGTATTGGCACAAAAACAGACATATGGATCAATGGAACAGACTAGAAAGCCCAGAAATAAACCCACACACCTATGGTCAATTAATCTTTGACAAAGGAGGCAAGAATATACAATGGAGGAAAGACAGTCTCTTCAGCAAGTGGTGGTCAGACACTTGCTGGACAGCCACATGTAAATCAATGAATTTAGAACACTCCCTCACACCAGACACAAAAATAAATTCAAAATGTCTTGAAGACTTAAATATAAGACATGACACCATTAAACTCCTAGACGGGAACATAGGCAAAACATTCTCTGACAAAAATCATAGCAATTTTTTTTAGGTCAGTCTCCCAAGGCAATGGAAATAAAAGCAAAAATAAACAAATGGGACCTAATCAAATGTACAAGCTTTTGCACAGCAAAGGAAATCATAAACAAAATTAAAAGACAACTGGGAGAAAATATTTGCAAATGATGCAACTGACGAGGGCTTAATTTCCAAAATATACCAACAACTCATACAACTCAATAACAACAACAAAAACAAACAATGGGCAGAAGACCTAAGCAGACATTCCTCCAAAGAAGACATGGAGATGGCCAACAGGCACATGAAAATATGTTCAACATAGCTAATTATTAGAGAAATGCAAATCAAAACTACAATGAGGTATCACCTCACACTGATCAGAATGGCCATCATTAAGAAGTCTACAAATAATAAATTCTGGAGAGGGTGTGGAGAAAAGGGAACCCTCCTACACTGTTGGTGGGAATGTAAAATGGTACAGCCACTATGGAAAACAGTATGAAGGTTCCTTAAAAAACTGAAAATAAAGTTACCTTATGATCCATCAGTCCCACTCCTGGGGTTATATCTGGAGAAAACCATAATTAGAAAATATACATGCACCCTAATGTTCACTGCAGCACTATTTAGCCAAGATGTGGAAGCAACCTAAATGTCCAAACGACAGATGACTGGATAAAGAAGATGTGGTGTATATACACAATGGAATGCTACTCAGCCATAAAAAAGAATGAAATATTGTCATTTGTAGCAACATGGATGGACCTAGAGATTATCACACTAAGTGAAGTAAGGCAGACAGAAAAAGACAAATAACATATGATATCACTTATATGTAGAATCTAAAATATGATATAAATGAACTTATTTACAAAAACAGCAACAGACTCACAGACATAGAAAACAAACTTATGGTTACCAAAGGTGAATGGCGGGGACAAGGGAGGGATGAACTGGGAATTCGAGATTAGCAAATACAAACTGCTATATATAAAACAGTTAAACAACAACGTCCTACTGTATAGCACAGAGAACTATATTCAATATCTTGTAATAAACCATAATGGAAAAGAATATGAAAAAGAACATATGTGTATATATATGTATATATATAAATGAATCACTTTCCTGTACACCAGAAATTAACACAACATTGTATATCAACTATACTTCAATAAAAATTTTAAAAAAGAACTAAACCTGCTCTGTGCCTGACACACATTGCCAATAAATAAATTTTTGTTTAATACGTTTAAACTAATACAGTCAGATGATTTTTTTATGCACGCTAAATATTGAAATACTCAGCTTCAGGTTTAAAAGGCTTCCAGATTATGGGAAGAATCTCCATCAGGAGTCATGGATAACTGTATGTTTGACAATTGTACTAGGTATTTTTTCCCCTTGCTTATTAACAGAAGAATTATGCCATGTTTTAGTCGAGTTTGCAAAAGAACAATTTTAAGGCTTTGATACCAAGTGAAATCAAATTTGTGAGAAAATGCTTATTCACATCTGTAGAGTGTTAAATGCTCCAGGATGAGAAGCAAGGCTGGGCAGCCAAGTGACTTGTCAAGTTGTCCGTGCTGATCTCAAGCCAGGAATCCAGAGAGACACAGGATCCAGTGGGGTGGGGCAGATTGCTGTTCCTGTTCCTGGTGGCATAGGAGGAGGATCTTAGCTGCTCTTGAGGTGGAATTTGTAGAAGTCATAGTGCCAGGGAAAGTGAAGTTGAAGGAGGGAAAGATGTAGACTAACATGCAACTAGAACAACATGACTAGCTCTAAGCTAGATCTGCCTGTGGGTAGCAGATAATGATCTAATTTACACCTAGAGTTTGTATAACACATGGGCTCTAACCTTTGGCCTTGGGTTCCTGAGTGGAAAATGATGAGATGATGAACATCTGTTGAGAGCTTATTGTGTGCTAGGCCCTGAGCTATTTTATTGATACTTCTCATAAGAACCCTATATCAGTAATCTTATTATTCTTATTTAATAGATGAGAAAATTGCAGTTTAAAACCTATAAGAAACTTCGATTCCAAGTTTGTATTATTCAAAGCCCCTAAACTTAACTCTCAGGCTTTACATGCTGGTTAAGGAAATATAAAATAAAGAAAATGGTTTTCTCCTTCCCAGACCAGTGGAAGGGTTCAGTTTATTCAATCCATCGGTTTGCTACTAACAAGGAAGTAAATTACAGGTCATAAGCATATGACAATATATTCCAGATTTCCTTTCATAGCCCAGATTTTAAATGCTGTTCCCCATCGTTCTAATGATATTTGACAATGTCCTGAATAGTTGATATTGGACTACAAATTTTACTGCCTAGATTTTCTCTTGCTGTTGAAAATGTCACAAAATTGAGAAACTTCCTAATGTACCTTCAGGGGGAATGCATTCTATGAAGATGATGAAAACTTTATGGCAGTGACTGGTTAATCCTGAGTTCCAGTGGTCTGTATAATTGTCAATCCAATGTGGACCAGTATAGTCACTAGTTATTGGGCCACAAAGTTTCTGCACATTTAAGGGCAAATGATTTGCCAACCACTAATGATACTAAGGAATGTAAGATCTGATTCCTAATTTGAAAGAGACTAGACCTCATATAAAAGAAATTTGTATGAATTAATCATATATTTGTATATCTTCTATTCCAGCGGTATATAGAAAGGACTGTGTTTGGGAATGATTTAGGCAAAGAGGATTGAATTGAGGTCAGAGAAGCTTCACAAGGGAGAAAACGTGTCTTAAGGAACAATATTCGTTTTCCAGATTGAGAAATAAAAGATGTTAACTTTCGGTACCATCAATACAACTGGTATTGGCTGGTTTGAAATTTTATAATTGAAAGAAAAGTAGGGTGGTTGGAAGTAAGCCTGGAAAGATAGGGAACAAATAATAAAGAGCTTTATATGCTATATGGATAAAATTCCATCACAGCAAAGCATCAGCAAATGTTTAAAATAAGAGTTCAGGAAAAAGTTGTGGATATAGTTTAAAATATTTCTTTGGATTAGTTTTCTTTGTGGGATTTATTTTTTCTTCTAACCGCAGCAGACTGTTGCCTTATTTAATTTTTAAGAAGTTCATTTTTTAACAAAGGTATAAGTTAACAATAAGGAAAAAATTTCTATGCTTTGAGATGTTTTAGAACAGAAGGAACTACAAAAGAGGTTATGAACTGTCTTTCCCTTGAGAAATTTGAGACTAAGAGAATCTTCTCCTCTGTCAGAAATACTTTAAGGAAAGCTGACTAGAGATAGGGTAATGAAAGCTGTTAGTCAATGACCTTATGGGGTCCTCCAACGAAACATTTCAGTGATTCTATGATTTTTAGAGAACTGCAAACAAGCTTTGCAAGTTCATGATAAAATTTGCAAAGCAGTTTATGGTTGGCAAGGATTAGCGGGGCTCTGTGAGCCCGCAGATTAACCTTTATGTTTTAATGTGCTTGCCCTCACAGGCAAATGACACTGCTCTTTCAGTTTTAATAGGCTATGTGCTGTCAATTATTTTTCCAGTCCTGGAAATACTCAACTCTTTATTACTCAGCCAGGTCTGTTGTGGTCAAGGTCATACATAGTGTTGCTAGTTGGCAAATATACAAAAACGTGAAGTTAATTGACCTTATAAGAGATGATTAGGAGCAGGTTCAGAAAGACACCGAATTTCTGAATGGTAAATTGCCTTAAGGTTACTTAATTAAATCTCCAGTTGAATTCAGGAATCTGCTCAGGGTCTCATCTGATCTTATCTTTAGGAATATCAGATTACCATGGAGACACTTCGTAGGGAATTCCTTAGGAAAATCTTTGTGCTAGCTCAAATACACAGCAAGGTTATATCAGGTCACCGTCAGAACCAAAAGCTTTGATACTCGCCAAAAAGGGAAATAACAGACAAGAGGAAGAAATTCTAAGAAGAATTCTTAAAAAGCTATTAAAAAAAGATGATGCATATTCAGTTACTAACCCTCAACGACACTAATATCAAAGAGTGTCCTATATATAACAGAGGTACTGGTATTCAAGAGATTAAAATTGATTCCAGAATCACTCAGATTTGTGCATGGATGCCCTTGTGGAGGTTTACTATAGGAAGAGCATGATTCTTAGTTTGGGTCTCCCACCCCCTTCAAAGACCCAAGAGGGAGGAGGAGCCCTGCCATCCACACCTTTAAGAGGTTAGTGTGTCTGTTAAGCAAAAGTTTTAATCCATGTGTACCCTGGAGCCATAAAGTCCTTCTTCACATCTTATTACTAGAATGTATCATGATACTGTGGGTCAGAATAGCAACCACTTATAGAATACTCTTGAGTTAGTGTGAGTGACTGTTAATTCCCAGGGAAGTGATGTTTAGTAATTAACCATAATAGGAAAGTACTTGGTGATAGCAGTCTCTCCTCATCTTTGAAAAATGGCTCATGAGGGACTTCCCTGGTGGCGCAGTGGTTAAGAATCTGCCTGCCAATGCAGGGGACACGGGTTCGATCCCGGGTCCAGGAAGATCCCACATGCCATGGCGCAACTAAGCCCGTGTGCCACAACTACTGAGCCTGCATGCTGCAACTACTGAAGCCCGTGCGCCTAGAGCCCATGCTCTGCAATAAGAGAAGCCACTGCAATGAGAAGCCCTTGCACCGCAACAAAGAGTAGCCCTGTTCGCCACAACTAGAGTAAGCCCGTGCGTAGCAACAAAGACTCAACACAGCCAAAAATAAATAAATAAATAAATAAATAAACAAATTTTTAAAAATGGCTCATGAACTTCCCACAAGACTCTGTAATGATATATGTAACTTGTTGGTAGTGATTCCTTACAGATTCAGTTCTTTCCTTGTTCATTTTCTTCTTCCATCTGAAGAAGCTATGGGGGCCTAGGATCCAAGAACCATTTATTTGTACTTCCTTTGATATTAGCAAAATGAAAATTATATAAATTCTAATTGGATGTTATTGTGACATATACTTTTATTTCCTACTAATGAATGATTACACATGGTATTATTAGGTTTATATAGTACCAAAATTTAAACATGTTGTAATGATTCTTGAAGGCTTACAATACCCTGCATCCTCCAGCCTTTATCATACAGGCTGCATCTCATTCTTAGCCCATTCATAAACAGATGCCTACAGACATTTCACATTCTTGATTTTGGAGGATCTTGGTTTTCTTACAGATCTGAGAGAATGGTTGATAATATAAATATAATATGTCTTCCAGCTTGCAGGAATTAATTTTTTTTAATTGTCTATTTTCTTTTATTTTTTTAATCAGGACAATATTCATCTATTATACTTCCACTTTGCTTTTACTTGTGTTGTTTGGATGGTTGAAATGCCTGTCTTGTTCTGTGTTCTGCCACTAAATAACCAGAATATCATCAGTTGAATTTTCATAGAAAAAAAATTAAGTAATGTGTCAATTGCAGAACAAACTTTGGTTGCATAATAGTGGTATTCATGAGCCTTTCTGTGTTATATGTAGGATTCTTCTAATACTGATAAGGGGAGCTGTAAAGTTTTCCTATACTGCCCATTATTAATAAATGCCAATTGAGGCAAAAAGAAGAAAACGGCTAGTCTGACAGAAAGTACATAGACTCTTGATGAGAAAGATTAGAAATGGGGATGGAATTCAAGGGTGTCTCTAGATTCCTAGCTTTCTTCCCAGCTGTCTCATCTTAGATGGAAAGTCTGCGTGTACTAGAAGAATTTCCAAATCTTATGTTGCAAGGTCTTGAATTCAATAAATTCTAGAAAAACTGAGAAAAATGAGAATTGGGAAACTATGGAATTTAACTTTGAATACCTTTGAGAAGCTTACGAACTTTTTTATCAAACAATTCATCTCTACCTTTGGAGTGAAAAATTTGCACCAATAGTTTGAGAAAGTTTTTTGGTGGAATTTTCCTGATAAGGTTACTTTAAAAAAAAGTAAACTTTCATATAACATTATTCGGATATAAATTATTTTGACCTCTATGGGACACACTTCGGCCTGCAAGTAGTGTTTGGGGGATCTGTATGGAAGGGCGTCAAGGTAATTACAGAGGGAGGAAGTGCCATTGCCAGAAGATGATTCATTAATTTCCAGACAGATTCATGGTTTGTGAATCAACAGCCGAGAACTCAGGACCTCTTGGCTAGGAATCGAAGTAGATGCAATAGTTTCAGTGACAGGCATCTGTTATGTCTGACAGGGAGCAGTATGGTTCAGTGTTTTCATCCTTCATGTGTTTCTAGACTTGAAGGAAGATTTTATTTAAATTGAGTTGAGCTAGAGGATTTTTAAGAGTAATTATGAACTTATCATTTCCTGTTAATATTGCTGATACAAAAATTGTTATCTCACCAGACTGGTACTAATATTCTAATAGTTAATTTGTGTTGTACCCATATAACTACTTTCTTAACTAAATCAGTTGTATGTTACTTATAAGTGGTATATCAGCTGGATTGTTTGATTGTAAGAAACAGAAACCTACTGTAACTAGCTTAGACTAAAAGATAATTTGTTAGTAATATAGTGGGCAGGCTTTAAAGGGTCAAAGGAAAAAATTGAACAACCAGTACTCAAAAAGAAAAATAAAACAGAGTAGTCTCTTAGAATAGCTAAGTGATCCACCTCTGTCAGGTGATCCTCTCCTCATTGTGGAGGGATCCATATGTTGACCTTGCCTCCAAGATCACATGCAATGTGGGAGAGGTAGTTCCCTAAATGAAAATCAAGGTGTTTTCATCAGAAGAAAGAGGGAAAGATGTTGGCAGTCAAAAACAACAAACGTCCACCACCTAAATTTGTAACTGCAATTCTTAATTAACTTCATTGAAGAGGGTTTGGTGTTAATCTCATTAGCAGAACATTCATTCATTCATTCATTCAAGAAACATGTGAATGACTATTTTTGTCAGATCTAGTGCTAAGCTTTGAACTGTAAAAAAGAGAGATGTAGTCCCCACTCTCATAGAACACATATATCTTCTACAGAGATAGCGTCTCTCTTTACTAAGTACTGTCACTGGCTAGCATCAAATAAGACCTTATTAGATGGAATCATCAAAAATGTTTCAGAGAGCACCTTTATTATCAGTTAGTTCTAATTGGTAGGTAATGGGTTACCTCTAAATGTTTGGGGCATAGGATTAGCTTAAATAAAAACGATTTGAAGGAAAATTAATCTAATAATGGGCTGAAGAACAAATTGGTTAAAGTGTAGAGAGTTGCGGCAGCAAGAAGGCTGGGAGGCCAATCAATTACTGGAGACTTAACTGCTTTCCTTCTAATATAATCCACAAAAAATATCAAAATAAAAACAAAATATTAATATGAATTTATTGTGAGCTAAAGTGATTTAATGCATAAATTTACTCTTTCCCACTCTACTAGGGAGATACAGGTAAGGTAGTTGAGATGGAGAAATATTTGCCTTAAGTTGCTTATCTAGTAGGTGGAAGAGGCAGGATCAATTACAGGTTAGCCTACCAGCACTTTGATGCTTTAACTTTCCTTAACTATATAACTATTGATAAGTGGATAGGATGAAAAAAATATATTAGTAAACTTCACATTTTTGACTGGGACTAACTATGGAAGATCATAGTTAGGTGCTTGTCTCAATTAAAGCTGGATCTCAATAGGAAATAAACTTGTTCTTGAACCTTTGTAATACAAATATTAGCATACATTTCATCAATTCGTTTTTTAAATAGATTTATGCGAATTTATTTTTAACAGTGGGTCACAACCACCTATGATAGAGAATCAGATAAAAAAGCTCAGGTCTTCTGTCACATCTATTGACTTATGCTCTAGAGAAATGTGTGCCTATGAAGTTTGAATTTTATTTCTTAACATACCTTGTTTTTTTTGTTTGTCTGTTTTCATGTATGAAAGATGGGATTCTCTGTACTTGTTCTTTCGGCATTTAAAGTGTCTCATTTGAAAAAGTTTGAATGATCTGTTTTCCTTATTTGTAAGGTTATTGTAAAGTTTATTTATCACCTTTCCTATTTCCCTTTCCCATTTCTCTGCAAGTCACACTCATTTTTAAATGTGGCAGGCAAGGATCTATTAAACCACATTTCCACCTTTGTGAAAACGAAACACTTGTGGTTCCCCGAATAAAGTTGATCTTTTTTTGTAACTGACTGACTACTGTGGCATATAGGAAAGAAAAATAGAATGAGTGTATGGAATGTATTTATAAAACAGTGTTTTTTATACATACATAAATGAATATTATAAATAAAATAACTCATCAGCTCATAATGCTGCAATGTGAAGGGAATATTCTAGTTATCCTGTCCTCCTAGTTTCCTCTCAACAACAGGGATAGAATAAGAAATTATGGACTCCATACAAAACTTATAAAACAAACCAGAAACTCCTCAACCTTGATTGATATCATCCATCTTTCTCAAAAATATAAATACTGTATGGCTACTTGTATAATTTTTTTCTAAACAGAGATATAATAAAACTAGTCAATTAATTTTTCCTTTCTCATCTGAAAGGAAAAAAAAATCCTCAAACCAGCTTTGGGTTTTCCTTTTTCAATATTTGTCAATCAAAAAGTGTAAGAATTTATCTTATGGAAAGGCCATATGCAAAATGAAAATCCATTATCTTAGAGTAGATATGAGAAAAGACTTTATGGAGAAGGGGATATCTAAACAAATTATTTTGTTATTATGCCTCCCATTGATTTATTAAATAACGTTCATTCAGTGCTGCGTATGAAAATGAATAAAACAAGAACTCTGCTCTCATGAAATTTAAATTCCATCCAGCGGAAAGGTACAGTACCACATGTGTAGTAGAGTATGATTAATGCTGTAATCGAGATGAATACTAAGTCATCCTTTGGCACTTTGTGGGCAGTAAACGCCTTGACTCATCTAATCTGTCCCTCTTCAGAGCTTTGTATTAGAGGATGCTCAATACTTGAATGAAGGAAATAGATCCATCCATCCAAGAGAATAGACTTCCTTGATATACATGTACACTCTATCCCAGGCAGTAGTCAATAAATATTCAAAACATGGCCCAGTCTGAGATGCAGTTGAAGACATTCAGAATTGGGAAGAAGTTTGAAGTAAATAACCACAAAGAGCTCTCACAGCTTTAAGTTTTGTGGGCCTATGCCTAAAATGGGAAAATGGGTATGCATTCTTCACTTTCTTACCATCTCAGCCTTAACAGGTATAGTTCTCTATGGAGAGCTCAGAAAATCTACTCATAAGAAACCTCCATAATATTAAAATCATGATAACTATTTGAATGCAAAGTAGGTAATATAAAAATAATTAAATATTAAGTCCAATTATCATGTCTTATTATTAATATTGAAACCATTTTCCTCAAATAATGTACTGCCTGTATGAAAATAGGCTTGGCAACAAAAGCAGCCAAGTATTCCCCTAATATTGATTATGTTTGTGAAAGCTGCTCTGTGAACTATGTTCTTCTTAAAATTCAGAATCCCAAACAAGGAAAGGTTAGAATAATGAGGTCATTAAAATGACTTATGCTGACTGTGATCAATTAAGATATATTATAGCTATATAGACCTTACAGGAACCTGCTTGATTGGGAAGACTACTTGTAGGACACAGCTCTTCATCTTAAATAAATGATTTGTTTGTGTTTATGTATGTCATCTTGTAGGTTTAGATGATATACCCAAATTCCACAGGAAGGAAGAGAAGAGAGAGAGAGAGAGAGAGAGAGAGAGAGATCACCCAAAAGGCACTGATTCTTGCAGGGAAATTCCACTTATTTGTAATTTATTTGTACTCAAAATGTAATATTATGATGGTTGTTTACAAAAAGGGAGCATCTGGAGCAAAATTTAGAGGTTTGGAGAGTGATATGGTTTTAAGAGTTTGAGTCAAGTAGTCCTAGAAGGAAAATAATTTGAAGAAAAAGTACTTTACTTTGTGTGCCTATTCCAGTTTATATAGCTTTTTTTTTTTTTTTTTTGGTACCCGGGCCTCTCACTGTTGTGGCCTCTCCCGTTGCGGAGCACAGGCTCTGGACGCGCAGGCTCAGCGGCCATGGCTCACGGGCCCAGCCGCTCCGCGGCACGTGGGATCCTCCTGGACCGGGGCACGAACCCGTGTCCCCTGCATCGGCAGGCGGACTCTCAACCACTAAGCCACCAGGGAAGCCCTATATAGCATTTTAACAGCAAATTTAATCTCTCTTATTAATCTTCAAAGATATACTGTTAGAAGATGTCAGGCCCAGGACGAAAGTCCAAGCCTTCTGGATCCAGTTTTTTGTGTTTTTCATTACCCTACATTGATGAGGAAATCATGTTGGAAATTGTATGTAAAGTCGGCAAATTATGGCTAGAAAAATGATTCCATCTGATTAACATTTGTTTGCCACCACTATTGCATTCAGAGGACCACATAAGACACTTTGAATACATTTTGAGTATTGTAGACAAAAATTTCCTTTTCTAAGGACCATGTGAGCTTATAGAAGAAAGTGGAAAATGGTAATTGCCCATGAAGAAAATTATAAGAGAATCAAATATATTACACTCAATTTCCTTTTTTATTTAATAAGTTTTTGTTCCTTTCTCTTCTTCTGATTATAATAGTACCTAGAAGCCAAAAAGAAATTATGCATGATCCAACTATCTAGAAGCAATCATTATTGACATTTTGGCTTTTTTCCCCTGTTTTTATTCTATGCATTTTTACATAGTTGAGGTCATGTTATAGTTACACATTATATCTTAATATGTTCACATATATTGTCACAATCATTTTCCCATGTCACTAGAAATCTTTGTAAGTAATATTTTAATTATATGCACAATATTCCACTTAATGGATAAACAATTTCACTTCAACACTTGCCTAATGTTATATATTTAGGTAGTTTTCAATTTGTCACTCTTTTCGGTAACACTATGATGATATTTTTATTCTTGTTTTGAGAGTAGAATACCATTCCCGATATTGTATTGTTATATTATATAAACAGATTATGGTTTATGTAATATACAATTTATGACATGTATTATATATTTTTATCAATATACAATATATTATTTATATGACTTTTATAAATGTAAATCGTTAGAGTGAGTGGAAATTATGTAGCTAGCCTGGAAATGCTTTGATTAAATGGTAAATCAAGATAGATAAAGAGAGAAAGAAAAAAGGAAAAGAAAGAAAGAAAGAAGAAAGGAAGGAAGAAGGAAAAGAAGGAAGGAAGGAAAGAAGAAAAAAGGGAGAAAGAGAGAAAGAAAAAGAAAGATTGATAGATAATGATGATTTAAGTAAGGAAGCATAGAGAGGGAATTCTAAAACTAAATATATATAAACCAGAGGGAATATATTAGTATTTTCTTGGAAGTTGAGGGGCATATTTTTTGTAAAGCAAGAATTAGAACTGTTAAGGATGGATACACTTTTTGGCACATATTTAATATTTTGAGATGTTAGCAAGAGGCAAGTGAAGTCCTCTTTAGATATTTTATTAATAGGGGAATCTTAGGAAACTTGATGGATTAGGGTCCAGACAGGAGACAGAAACCACCCTAGCAATTTGATAGAGAATATTTAATATAAATAATTTTAATTAGGTATAAAATTGCTGACTATTAAAAAAGAAAAGGAAGAATTCAAAGGTGTAAGAGAGGTGGCAACTGCCGGAAGCTGCTGCCATGCCACCCCTACAGCTGAGGGAACAAAGGAACAAAGGAGGAAGGGTCCTGTAGATCCGAAAATGAGACTTCTGAGGAGAGGGCTCTGCTCCTCCACTGCTGGTGTGTCTGAGCTCAGAGAAGGTGCCTCAGACCTCCGCGAAGGGGATATTGCTGCTATAGGAACAACTTTTGCCATCATGGGGACAAAGCTTTGCGGAGGTGCTACTCACAGGAACTACAAGCTGACAGAGATCCCCCAAGAAAACAACAAACCATGGTGCAAGTCCTGCCTTCCTCTTCCAATCTTGCAGCCTCCCTCTAGCGCCCTCTAGTGACAGAGTCTGTCGGGGTAAAGCCGCCAAAGCAGAAGTCTGCAGTTTCAGGTGCAGCATCTCAGAATACGGGAGGGTGGGATTGCAGCTGAAAAATATCCTAATAACTGGCATAGTTCATATGTTCTGACATGGATTAGATAAATAGATAATTGCAGGCAACACCTCTATTTAGAGTGAGCCACTTAGAGCCAAGATCCTTTCCTTCATTCTTGGATTGTGGAAATGGAAAAGCTCAATTCTGACAAAATCCAATTACCATCTTCGTATGCTTTTAAAGAAAGAGAACTATACTGACCCTATGCATTGGTCAGAGTTTCTACTCTGCCTCTATAGTATCTATGATGACCCTGAGCAAATTATTTACGTCGCTTAGGCTCAGGTTACTTTCTAATAACATGAAACTATATCTTTTTTATTTTAAAAAGTTTTTTGAAGACCAAAATCGGATAATATCATGAAAGCATTTTGTATGTCAACAGATCATTGGTTTCCTTTCCAAATCCAGATAGTTTCTAAGTAGGACAGGGTGAATTTCTACAACATCTCAATTCTATTTTCTGTTTATTCTTATGATAACTACATAAGAAGAGGTTTATGTACATACTAAGTAAACATTTTCCAGTGGACTTTAATCCTTGGTTTTAATTTCTTTTCTTTTCAATGTGTGTTGCAAACATTGATGGATTTTATGGATTAATCTTGTATAGTATTGCTTAAAGTGCATCACTTTCTTGCCTGCCCACTGTTCACTGACATCAGTCTACACTGCCCACATACATTGCGGACATGCTACTTAAGCAACATCTCATTACATCTTCATCCCCATCTACATTTCTAAAGTCTTTCTCCATAACGTATTTTTGTATAATTCACAATTGACATAGCCTCCTTTGAGCTTCTACAAGAGAATGGTTTATTCTGCGTGAATATACTGCATGTGCATGTTTGTTAGAGAATCTTTTTATTCTGTAGTATATTAGGCGTTTGTTTGTAATATTCTTCGTATGAGACTGTAAGCCTTTTGATATTAGAGGTCATTTTTGTATCAGTGCCTCTTACAGTGTCTTGCAGGTCATAAGCGCATAATAAATACTTGTTGCATGACATATTTGCAGAAGAAGATTTGGCAGAACTTTATGTTCAATTTGATATAAGGTGTGAAGGAGACAAAGCAACCAAAGATGGCTCATGTTTGTGAGCCTGGGAATGATGGGAAGTTTTATGTAATACAGAAATTCAGAATGAATAACGGATTAGAGGAGGGTTTGGAATTCCATTTGTCAACATGCTCAGGTTTGGCTGTTAGGAGAATGCTTAGCTGAAGTGTTTTATTCCATTAAGAGAGTATTTTGAGAAATTTGGTAAAAAGAGGATAAGTAATATTATAGAGTTATACCTTAGAGGTTGAAATTGAAACAAGGGCTTTATTTCCTGAGGGGGGAAGAATAGAAAGCCCTAGGGGAGTGTCATTCAACTAATAAAACTTATTGAACACATACCTTGTACAGAGATCCATTGGTGAATTCAACAGATAAGGTCCCCAACTGTTGTGAAGCTTACAGATTTACCGCTGTAAATTTTTAGAGGCAAAACATAAAACAGGAATGGTCAGGTGGTTAAAAAATATTAACCCACAGGTTGGTGTCTTTTCATATTCATCCATTCAACAAATGTTTGTTGAGTGCCATTCATAAACTAGTTGTTGGCCTGTATTCTTTGGGATATAGCAACAAATAAATCAGAGAGCCTCAGAGACACTGCAATTTAGACTTAAAACCCTGGGGAACCAGCCAATGAGGGTGTTGAGACTGCTAGTAGCTGAGGCAATTTCAGCCTTCAATTGTGTCTTTGCCTAGGAAGTTTCTTCTATTTGTCTTGGCCTTCTTATGAGCAATAATGCAGGTTCCTTAGCTGCAGATATATCTGACCTAACCCTCAATGCATTGGAAAGAGTATAGACACTATCTAGAAGGGTATTCCTAGCCTAACAAGGAGGGTGCCCTAGATCCAGGGGATTCCTATCTTGAACTTGGTTCTGTGCAAGCTTGTTTAACAAATCAGACTTTAGTGGAAAGCATTGTAAAGAGTTTTGGATCAGTACTAAAGAGGCTCACACTCAAGTCAACTTGACTGCTGGTTCATATGTCCGCCCCTTCTTAGTTTAAGACCACCTACTTAAATAACTAGACTCTTAATTCATTTTCCTGTGTCTGGGTCCCTAAGATAAATTGCCTCTTTTTCCAAACACTGCCTTAGGTGTTTGGTCCCCACATCCAGCTGTAAGGGCATGTCAAGTACTGGAACTGCTTCCTATGTGAAAGGCATAGATAACTAGCAGAGGAAAATCCTCCGCATAAAATTTTTATAAGGCAATAATGAAAATGATATTTCAGTAGAGAACTTACACAAATGTCCAGCTTTTCATTCAACATAGTAATTCCACAAGTATTTATTAAACACCTATTATATGTCATGCATTGTTTTAGGGGCTAGAAATACAGTAATAACAAAACAGATTCTTTATCTTCATAAAACTTCCATTCAAATGGGTAGACAAACAATAAATAAATATAAAGAGTAGATATAGAAGATAATGTCAGGCAATAATATGAGCTATAAAAAAATAAAGCAGGGTTAAGGAATAAGGAATGACAGCTGTTCTTTTGACACAAAGACATTTCTGAGGAAATAGTTTTTGAACAGAAATTGATTTATTCAAATGTCTTTCTTTTGAACTAAGCTCTAGAAACATAGCGCTCAATAATAGAGACAAACATAGTCAAAGCATGCTGAACAACTGCTCAAGATGAGTCCAGGTGGTCTGATCCCCTGAGATATGAAAAAAAAAGTACTAAGAAGAGAATTTAAGATCCGTTGGCTTCATCAAGATATATCAAGGAATATGTCACCTGTCACACGTGCTGATCACCAGACACAATCTTGCAAAATGACACACAACTCTATTTCTTACAGTGTGAAACTTGTCATTCTCGATGCTCTGTTGCCAGCATCAAAACTGGCTTCCAGGCTGTCATGGGCAAGTGAGCACAGCTCCGTTCAATGCATTGGAAAGAGTATAGACACTATCTAGAAGGGTATTCCTAGCCTAACAAGGAGGGTGCCCTAGATCCAGGGGATTCCTATCTTGAACTTGGTTCTGTGCAAGCTTGTTTAACAAATCAGACTTTAGTGGAAAGCATTGTAAAGAGTTTTGGATCAGTACTAAAGAGGCTCACACTCAAGTCAACTTGACTGCTGGTTCATATGTCCGCCCCTTCTTAGTTTAAGACCACCTACTTAAATAACTAGACTCTTAATTCATTTTCCTGTGTCTGGGTCCCTAAGATAAATTGCCTCTTTTTCCAAACACTGCCTTAGGTGTTTGGTCCCCACATCCAGCTGTAAGGGCATGTCAAGTACTGGAACTGCTTCCTATGTGAAAGGCATAGATAACTAGCAGAGGAAAATCCTCCGCATAAAATTTTTATAAGGCAATAATGAAAATGATATTTCAGTAGAGAACTTACACAAATGTCCAGCTTTTCATTCAACATAGTAATTCCACAAGTATTTATTAAACACCTATTATATGTCATGCATTGTTTTAGGGGCTAGAAATACAGTAATAACAAAACAGATTCTTTATCTTCATAAAACTTCCATTCAAATGGGTAGACAAACAATAAATAAATATAAAGAGTAGATATAGAAGATAATGTCAGGCAATAATATGAGCTATAAAAAAATAAAGCAGGGTTAAGGAATAAGGAATGACAGCTGTTCTTTTGACACAAAGACATTTCTGAGGAAATAGTTTTTGAACAGAAATTGATTTATTCAAATGTCTTTCTTTTGAACTAAGCTCTAGAAACATAGCGCTCAATAATAGAGACAAACATAGTCAAAGCATGCTGAACAACTGCTCAAGATGAGTCCAGGTGGTCTGATCCCCTGAGATATGAAAAAAAAAGTACTAAGAAGAGAATTTAAGATCCGTTGGCTTCATCAAGATATATCAAGGAATATGTCACCTGTCACACGTGCTGATCACCAGACACAATCTTGCAAAATGACACACAACTCTATTTCTTACAGTGTGAAACTTGTCATTCTCGATGCTCTGTTGCCAGCATCAAAACTGGCTTCCAGGCTGTCATGGGCAAGTGAGCACAGCTCCGTGCCAAAGCTAACTAATTTGCTAATCACCACTGATTTTGCAAAGTGTGTTGTGGAGATTTGGGTGGACAGGTTTACCATCAGAGTGGATATACCACAAAAAAAAAAAAACAACTAATTGCACAGAACTAATCCTGAAGTGGAGGGTGAAGTGGCACCAGACGGGGAGAAAAGCCATTGAACTATGAAGAAGCAAAGAAGGACATTTTGGGTTTCTATGTGGCTGTGGCTCCAGAACACCCAAATAACAAGTCAGTTCACCAAGACGTTCAAATTAAAGGTAACCTGAGGGGTTACAAGGACTTACTCCTTGACCAAAGTGACAATAAACCTCAGTAAAAATTATCAATTCATAAAAGCTTTTAAAACATTATTCAATGAATGGTCATATGTATGACCAAGGACTACAAAAAATCTTGTTTTTAGAAGTTCCAGTGATCATTTCTTCCTGGTGTTTAGCATTTACCATCCAATGAGCAGCAAGTACTTTTTAAGCAGCAATATAGTTGGAATCTAAAGCCCATTAAATCTCAGCTTGTGAGTATCTGGTGTTTCCCTAATTAAAGTTTCACTCTACTTCTCAGTAAATACTTAATAGAGAAATAATGAGGTGAAACCCCAAATTACTAATACTTGAATATGAGTACTAAATATGCTTTGGCATGTATCCAAAATTTCATTCAGTGTCATTACTAAAACCGAATTAGTCTGGAGCATGTGGTCAGGAATGTCTTTAATGTCGGAGAGGGTACCAAAATGGGGTGCTACCTCACTGGTGATGCTGAGCTTATATGTCCTTGGCTGCCTTCTTTTCTTCTAATTCAAGAAGAATAGATTTTTGTTTTAAGGCTAGACAATATTACCTCTAAGATGGTTTTCAGTCTCAAGCTTCTTGTGCCTTTAAACTGTGCTCTTTGGAGTCCTCTGTGTTCCTGTGAGAACCATCAAGTTCCAGCATGGACATTGTGGAGAGGGTTCTGGTCAGCAAGCATTTCAACCAACCTCTGCTTTTACGTCTTTTACATACTGGGGTTTGCAATGTATTTTCATTTGAAGAAAATGGTTTGTGTATAAAAGCAAGGTGTTTTGGAGACAAGGAGGATACAAATGGGAGTGGGTATATGGCAATGAATCTCCAGAAAAAGGATTGATTTTTGTTAATTATTGCTCTATCTTTCAACTTGATTTTTTGATTCCAGTGGTCTCTAACCACATTAAGATGTGGTTAGCTCTCTTACCTCTATTACTTGATTCATATTTAAATATGATTTGTTGTATTACTCAGTTACCAATGCATGAGACCAGGGAAGGAAGTCATGTTTTGAGGAAAGGCATGTTAATAAATACATTCCATAAAAACAGCAATTTTCTGAGGAAAGAAATATTAATGTATCTGGGCATGGGATAATTAATATGTCTTAAATGGGATAATTAATTTATCTCTGGAATTAGCTATGTATGATAGACCCTGATGTCTGTCAGCAAAACATAACCAAAGTCATTCCTAGGAATACATTAACTATGTTTAAAAAACATATTATGGAGACTCATTAATTTAGTGGGCAAGCTTGCTTCTTCATACTGACACAATACACTTAATTATTACAATGAGAATGCAAGGAAAATGGTATTTAAAGAGGGGAGTTAATGGAGTGAGGGAAATTGAGAATCCAGAATAATCACAACCTGAGACCAAATAAGGTAAAGCTTTTGAGTAAGCTATATTTTAACAACTATTTGATATAATACCTTTTTAACACAAAAGTATTTAATTTGACATTATTAATCTTAGGTTCTGTGCCTTTGAGAGAATATGGATTATAATGTGACATACATACTTGGAGAAATACAGAACAATGGCAGTGGTGGTAGGGACCTCTGATTTAAGAGGAAGATTGAAAAGTCACTGAGTTAGATGCCAAGAGATTGAGGTTTTGAGCAAATCTTTACCAAACATTACTGACCATGGACAATTAACATTCTTTCTCTAGTGTTTCCATAGTTTAAGGAAATTAAATTAGTGATTTCTAAAGCTGTTTCCAGTTATATAATTATATGAATTAAAACAAAATAGAAAGCTTAGAGTCACAACATGTTATTCCAAAGAATATATTTATGAAAAAAACCTAACTAAGATAAAAATAAATTTGATTTTATAGCAATCTCTGTGCAGAGGAAAAAAGATTTGAAAGCTAGAAGATAAATAGAGGGAGTGATTGTCAGAGATATTAATAAAAAAAAAACTCTGAAAAGATCTGGCATTCATCAGGAAAATGGACACTGCTCCTCTCAAATGATTTTTGCTTGAGAAGAGAGTGGTCTTTTGCCCCTCATACCTCTTTTTATTGACTTTAATAACTGAAATTTAAGCTCCACCAAATTTGAATTTGATTTTTTAAATTGTAAGAAAATTCCACTTCTCTAAATGCCTCCTTCCCTAAATCGTCACTGTGTATGATAGTTCACCATTTGAGACATGAGTCTCAGATATTTGTTCCTATAATTTTAAAAAAACTGTCATCATAATTGAGGAAATTATTTTTTATCTAATCCTATTTTTGTATAGCCAAGAATAGGCAGTATTTTTTCTTTCAATGATACCAATTACTCTGTAATAAAAGGACAACGATTTTGGTATTATAATTTGATGTTAAAGAAATATGTCAAAATTTTTTCTATTGCCCTATTCTACCAAATAATTTTTTCTGTCTGAAAAGCTAATAGTTTATCTTTATAATTTAGAATGTTTCACAGGGTTTTTGCTTATTGGTATTAACCCTGCTGTGTGAATTATAAGTACTTGCCAAATATGTTAATCTAGAATAAAGTATTACAATTTTAAAGTATTTTCAAGAAATATTTCCTCTTTCTTTTTCAAATATATTAGTATTTCTCAAATACTAACATTGATTTAACTTTTAGACATGACATTTTACCCTTCTGGAAAGCTCTTCTAGTTTGGGATGCAAAAAAGTCAATGTTCATACTAACTTTTAGTAATTTAGCAGTTATTTAGACAGCTAAGTTTTAATAGTGTTAATTGATTTATACTTTACACTATTTCCAGTGTGATCAAATACAAATTTTAATTTAGTAGGTAATGTTTCTGCAAACTTCCTCATAAAAAAAAAAGCATAATCTTTGTGCCTGCTTGAGATTATACTGAGACTTTTAACTATTGGCTTTTCTTTGTTACAGGAATGGGTAGAGAACACATATATAGTAAGCCTAGAATGGAACAGAATGAGCTATATGTTAACAGCTGTCCTGAGAAGCAATCTGATTTCCTGGGCCTGTTGCCAAGGAGAATCATCTGAAGCCCTGGAAAGTGACGCTGGGGCTTAATAGTATAAAAGTTTGGGGCCGGCTAAGAGTAGCATAACACCTGACACCAACTTATCATTTTGCTTACCGCTTGTCATTTTGTTTGCCTCTTCAGTATACTTGACTTTACATTCTTACTGCATGGGACCATTCACCATTTCCCAAACAAAACCACATTTTTACTAACTACAGGCACTTTGGCTTATACCATCAGCCTGAAGCACCATTACTTCTCCCTCTTCTCTCTCCAGGTGCTCAAATTCTAATTCTTCATGGCCTTGTGCTTTAAACTAACAAGTAGATATTCCATACACCAAAACAGCCCTTTACAATGTTGAAGAGCCTTTCAAATCTATTACCTTATTTGAGTCTTACAAGAACCTTTTCAGGATTTTAGGTTACAATCAAATTAGTTTAAAATATAATTTTTCAGATGAGGAAAAAGAAAACATAGATGTGTTTTGACCAACTATAGATCACAAATATTTGATGAAGAATTTGAACTTAAGTAATTTGTCTTAAAGCAAAGATTTTTTTTCTTCAATACCATACATAACCCCATGACATCTTTCATTTTACAGAATAACATAACTTAAGAATTGGAATAGCTCTGGTAAATTTAATTTAGTTACATTTACTTTCTTGCTTTCACTTAATTTTTTTTTCTGATAGGCTTCCTTGAAAGGTAAAATGGCCCAAGGCTATCTTCAGTGAATTAGAGTTCAAAAGGTATTCCTGGTTGAATATACACCAAGTCTGAATTTATGCTATTGAGAACTGTGGCTTTGTGATTAAGTTTGTCACATGGTAACCCTGAAAAAGAAAACAGTCTCCATGAAGTTGCAACATGATTGGCAAAGACTGGGTTTTGAAATAGCCATTTGCTGTTTCCATGTGATAGAACAACATTTTATTTATCCAGAAATGTTAAAACAAGCTGCAGTTCCAAAGGGGTTAGGAATTATAATGTAGGGTAAGAATTGTTTTGTCAAAAGTGCTGATTCATATTTAGCATTTCACGAGAAACTTTGATTTTCCCAAAGTGATACATGAGCCTTTGGAACAGCTTTGCTCTACTCAGTCATCTGATTTCCCTGTGGAGCATACAGGCTTTGTGGTAAGTATTTTGATTCCCAAAGGAATGCCTTTGGGAAATGCCAGACCAGCACAAATCATAAAGCTTAAAAGTGCCTGACTCTCCACTACTACTATTACTACTGGGTGTCTTGCTGAAGTTTCTATACCTTTATGTACTGAAAAAAGTTGAAATGAATCAGAAAACTGTAGCTGGGGGTGAAGGAAAATAGAAGAGATTACACTTTGTCAATTCTTTTATTCTTTATCTCTAGTTTCTAGGTTTTGGACAAGTAGAGTGTGATGAAAGAACGTCCCTGCTGTCTTACTGAAAGACAAAGTCATGGTTCCTGGAGCTCAGGTACAAGACTTAGGTTGAATATGTCAGAATTAAATCTTGGGAATGACTTAGTTCTATGCTGGCAGAGAAAAATGCCGCTGTACATTTTTTAGGGTTTGCAAGTAGGACAAGAGAAAAAAAATTAAAATGACTTGAGGATTATTGTGGCCACAGAGAGATTTGAGAGGGCAACTGCAAGTCTTAAGATTTGTATTTGATTATTTCCACTCTTGTTGCCCTATATCTTTTGAGGCTTGTTGAGCTATTCTTCACTGTGTGTTTGAGAAAAGAATGTTTTATAGGATTTATAGAACTTGGTTTGAATTATTGCTTCAATACTCTCTACCTCTGTAACTTTAGCCAAATCATGTAGTTCCTTTACTTATCTCTTTTCTTTTTCAATAGAACAAACTTGACAATATCTATCTTTTATAACTCACAAAACTATTGTGAGGCTCAAATAAGATAATAAATAATGAAAGCCTTGACGTCTCATAAAGCAGTAAAGAAATGTAAGGAGTCGTTGAGATTACATCATAGAAAGTGAGTCTAGCAAACCTTCAGTATTTTTTACATTCATGTAATCACATTGCCCTACCATATTTTATGTAATAAGATTGCAGCTTTCAAAAGGCACACTCACAAAATTGAGAATGAGACTAGGACAGTAATCTGGCACTAGATTTTTCCTGGTGGCTTAGGATTTCACCAAAAGAACATTAAGATTTCAGGTGTTTGTTTCACTTTGTTTACACTTTGGGTTGGGTACAAAGTTCCAAAGAGGTGTGCCATACCCTTATAAACCCCCATAATCTGCTAGAAGGCCCTTCCGCAGGAGCCAACTACAGAACAGTATGGCAATGCTTTTCTCCCTTCCTTCTTTCCTTCATTCCTGCCATAGGTAGCCAAGTACTTACGATTTATCTATATGAACAAAGAAAATATTTATTCTAGTGCCCAAACTTGTTTGTAGAAGTCAGAATTTCGTTATTACGAGTTTCTTTTAAGTCTTCAGAAAATCATATATTTGATATCATTTAATTTTTCAAATTATACATTTCATTGAAAAAAGCTCACTATACTGAAAGGGAAGCATCACTGAAATATGAATGAGATTTGGTGCACTCATTTTTAATTTGGCCATTCATCTCCTCGCTAAAGTGGGGGGACAGATGAAGATATCCGCTTAAAATGGACTAGGAAACCCCTTTATTCTGGCATTGGGGGTCAGAGGAGAAGGGTTCCTCCTTGCAGTGTGCATCACACCTCTGAAAACCCCTTTAATCTGGCACTGGGAGTGGGAGAGGAAGCGCTCCAACTTGTTGTGTGCATCAAACTAGGAAAACCCTTTTATTCTGGCACTGGGACTGAGAGGGGAAGGGCTCCTCCTTGCTGTGAACCACTCAAATCTGAAAACCCCTTTTACTGGCACTCGTCTGGAAAAGGGAAGGGCTCCTCCTTGTTGTGGGCTTCACACCTCTGAAAACCCCTTACTTTGGCACTGGGTGTGAGAATGGAAGGGCTCTTCCTTTCTGTGAGCACATACCTCTGAATACCCCATTATTCTCTCACTGGAGATGAGAGGGGAAGGGCTCCTTTTTGTGGGCATCACCCCTCTGAAAACCCCTTTATTCTCACACTGCTGATGAGAAGGGAAAGACTCCTCCTTGCCGTGTGCCTCACACCTCTGAAAAACCCTTTATTCTAGCACTTGGTGTGAGAGTGGAAGGGTTCTTCCTTGCTGTGGGCCTCACACCTCTGAAAACAACTTTATTCTGGTATTAAGTTGCCAGGCACATTATTATCCTGGCACAGACGAATGGATAAAGAAGATGTGGTACATATATACAATGGAATATTACTCAGCCATAAAAAGGAATGAAATTGGGTCATTTGTAGAGACGTGGATGGATCTAGAG
>NC_041214.2:83845511-83848653 GCF_002837175.3 Physeter macrocephalus | reverse complement strand
CAGGGCAGAAATAGAGACACAGATGTAGAGAACAAATGTATGGACACCAAGGGGGGAAAGCAGCAGGGGGTGGGGGTGGGGTGTGATGAATTGGGCGATTGGGATTGACATGCATACACTGATGTGTATAAAATGGATGACTAATAAGAACCTGCTGTATAAAAAAATAAAATAAAATTCAAAAAAAAGAAAAAAAGAGACCAGAGAGCTAGCTCTTTCTCTCTCTCTCATTCTCTCTCTCCTTCTCCCTCTCTGCCCACCATGTAAAGATACAGCATCTGTTAACCAGGAAGAAGGTGTTTACCAAGAACCTGACTGCACTGGAATCCTGCTCTTGAACTTACAGCTTTCAGTCCAGAACTAAGATAAATAAATATTTGTTGTTTAAGCCATCCAGCCTATGGTAATTTTGTCATAGTAATCTGGATGAACTTGTGTCAGTTGCAGTTGACCTCAATTTCCAATTCGATGATCTGTTTTGGGCTTCATTCTATTGATACATATCATTAGACCCTACTGATCAACTCCTAAAACTCTCCCCTACGTATCATCCAGGACACTACTCTCCAGGTCTTACATCACTTTCTGATCATCCTTCTCAGTCTCTGACCAACTCCTTTTCCTTTACCTGCTCCTTAAACTGATGATGGGTTCCACCATCATCTACTCCTTTTCTTGTTCTGTTCTTCTAATGAGGTGATATTATTTTGTCATAATTTCAGCTGTTACCCATATGCTCCTGATTCAGATATATATTTACCACCCTAACGTCTACCTTACACTTATATTTCCAACTGGAGATATTTGTCATTTCTCCCTGGATACCCTTCCAGCATCTTATATCTACTAATAAGAATCGAACTTATTATGCCCTAAATCCACCAAAAGAATGAATTAAATAAATGGAACAAAATTAAGATATAGCACTAGATCTAAAAAAAGAAAAAAACTATTTACAAAAGTATATTAAAAAAAGAAAGCTTCTAAAAGGACATGGAAAAACAATATGAGGAAATACAGAGGCAAATTATAAAAAATCAAAAAATGTGAAACTATCTGGGAAATAGTCTTCAATGTTTATTTCATATGCTAAGTACTCCCAGACATACACACACATACAATCAAAATGTTAGCATCGGGCATTAAATATGCATAAGATGGCACTTTTACCTTGTCTTACTAATCAAGGAAAAGATCTGGATTCTCTTAGAGTTGATTAAAAAGTTATTATGGAAAAGACTCAACATAGATGATTTTTAATCATTCCTTTATAAACTCTGTGTTTCTTAGCTAATGTAACTCCTTGATTTTATGCCCAAGTCTTTTTTTATTTTTATTTTTAATTTTTTTAACATCTTTATTGGAGTATAATTGCTTTACAATGGTGTGTTAGTATAATTGTCGATGGACACTTAGGTTGCTTCCACGTCCTGGCTATTGTAAACAGAGCTACAATGAACATTGTGGTACATGACTAATTTTGAATTAAGGTTTTCTCAGGGTATATGCCCAGGAGTGGGATTTCTGGGTCATAAGGTAGTTCTATTTTTAGCTTTTTAAGGAACCTCCATATGGTTCTCCATACTGGCTGTATCAATTTACATTCCCACCAACAGTGCAAGAGGGTTCCTTTTTCTCCACACCCTCTAAAGCATTTAGAGGATGTTTAAAGCATTTACTGCTTGTAGATTTTTTGCTGAAGGCCATTCTGACTGTTGTGAGGTGATACCTCATTGTAGTCTTGATTTGCATTTCTCTATTGATGTTGAGCATCCTTTCATGTGTTTTTGGATTGGGTTGTTTGTTTTTTTGATATTGAGATGCATGAGCTGCTTGTTCATTGTAGTCTTGATTTGCATTTCTCTATTGATGTTGAGCATCCTTTCATGTGTTTTTGGATTGGGTTGTTTGTTTTTTTGATATTGAGATGCATGAGCTGCTTGTAAATTTTAGAGATTAATCCCTTGTCAGTTGCTTCATTGGCAAATACTTTCTCCCATTCTGAGTGTTGTCTTTTTGTCTTGTTTATGGTTTCCTTTGCTGTGCAAAAGCTTTAAAATTTCATTAGGTCCCATTTGTGTATTTTTGTTTTTATTTCCATTTCTGTAAGAGGTGGGTCAAGAAGGACCTTGCTGTGATTTATGTCAGAGTGTTCTGCCTTTTTTTTTTTCTAAGAGTTTTATAGTGTCTGGCCTTACATTTAAGTATTTAATCCATTTTGAGTTTATTTTTGTGTATGGGGTTAGGGAGTGTTCTAATTTCATACTTTTACATGTACCTGTCCAGTTTTCCCAGCACCACTTATTGAAGAGACTGTCTCTTCTCCATTGTATATTCTTACCTCTTTTATCAAAAATAAGGTGACCATATATGTGTGGGTTTATCTCTGGGCTTTCTATCCTGTTCCATTGATCTATATTTCTGTTTTTGTGACAGTACCATACTGTCTTGATTCCTGTAGCTTTGTAGTAGAGTCATAAGTCAGGCATCTGATTCCTCCATCTCCATTTTTCTTTTTTCATCATTAGTGTATAAGAATGCCAGAGATTTCTGTGCATTAATTTTGTATCCTGCTACTTTACCAAATTCATTGATTAGCTCTAGTAGTTTTCTGGTAGCATCTTTAGGATTCTCTATGTATAGTATCATGTCATCTGCAAACAGTGACAGCTTTACTTCTTCTTTTCCAATTTGGATTCCTTTTATTTCTTTTTCTTCTCTGATTGCTGTGGCTAAAACTTCCAAAACTACATTTAATAATAGTGGTGAGAGTGGGCAACCTTGTGTTGTTCCTGATCTTAGTGGAAATGGTTTCAATTTTTCACCATTGAGAACGATGTGGACTGTGGGTTTGTCCTATATGACTTTTGTTATGTTGAGGTAAGTTCCCTCTATGCTTACTTTCTTGAGGGTTTTTATCATAAATGGGTGTTGAATTTTGTCAAAATCTTTTTCTGCATCTATTGAGAAGATCATATGGTTTTTATCCTTCAGTTTATTAATATGGTGTATCACATTGTTTGATTTGCATATATTGAAGAATCCTTGCATTACTGGAATAAACCCCACTTGATCATGGTATATGATCCTTTTAATGTGCTGTTGGATTCTGTTTGCTAGTATTTTGTTGAGGATTTTTACA
>NC_041214.2:83844758-83845100 GCF_002837175.3 Physeter macrocephalus | reverse complement strand
TTTTAATCATAGTCTCAATTTCAGTGCTTGTGATTGGTCTGTTCATATTTTCTATATTCTTCTTGGTTCTGTCTCAGAAGTTTGTGCTTTTCTAAGAATTTGTCCATTTCTTCCAGGTTGTCCATTTTATTGACATATAGTTGCTTGTAGTAATCTCTCATGATCCTTTGTATTTCTGGAGTGTCATTTGTTACTTTCCTTTTTCATTTCTAACTTTATTGATTTGAGTCTTCTCCCTTTTTTTCTTGATAAGTCTGGTTAATGGTTTATCAATTTTGTTTATCTTCTCAAAGAACCAGCTTTTATTTTTATTGATCTTTGCTACTGTTTCCTTCATTTTGT
>NC_041214.2:83805692-83844732 GCF_002837175.3 Physeter macrocephalus | reverse complement strand
CTAGGTATTTTTTGATTTCCTCTTTGATTTCTTCAGTGATCTCATGGTTGTTAAGTATTGTGTTGTTTACCCTTCATGTGTTTGTATTTTTGACATTTTTTTTCCCTCTAATTGATATCTAGTCTCATAGCATTGTGGTTGGAAAAGATACTTGATATGATTTCAATTTTCTTAAATTTACCAGTGCTTGATTTGTGACCCAAGATATGATCTATCCTGGAGAATGTTCCTGAGCACTTGAGAAGAAAGTGTATTCTGTTGTTTTTGGCTGGAATGTCCTATTAATATCAATTAATTCCATCTTGTTTAATGTATAATTTAAAGCTTGTGTTTTCTTATTTATTTTCATTTTGGATGATTTGTCCTTTGGTGAAAGTGGGGTGTTAATGTCCCCTACTATTTTTGTGTTACTGTTGTTTTCCCCTTTTATGGCTGTTAGCATTTGCTTTATGTACTGAGGTGCTCCTCTCTTGGGTGCATAAATATTTTCAATCATTATATCTTCTTCTTGGGTTGACCCCTTGATCATTATGTAGTGTCCTTCTTTGTCCCTTGTAATAGTCTTTATTTTAAAGTTTATTTTGTCTGATATGAGAATTGCTACTCCAGCTTTCTTTTGATTTCCATTTGCATGGAATATCTTTTTCCATCCCCTCACTTTCAGTCTGTATGTGTCCCTAGGTCTGAAGTGGGTCTCTTGTAGAAAGAGTCTTGTTTTTGTATCCATTCAGCCAGTCTATGTCTTTTGGTTGGAGTATTTAACTCATTTACATTTAACGTAGTTATCGATATGTATATTCCTATTACCATTTTCTTAATTGTTTGGGGTTTTTTATTGTAGGTCTTTTCCTTCTCTTGTGTTTCCTGCCTAGAGAAGTTCCTTTAGCATTTGTTTTAAATCTGGTTTTGTGGTGCTGAATTATCGTAACTTTTTCTTGTCTGTAAAGGTTTTAATTTCTCCATCAAATCTGAATGAGATCCTTGCTGGCAATCTTGGTTGTAGGTTTTTCCTTTCATCACTTTAAATATTTCCTGCCACTCCCTTCTTGTTTGCAGAGTTTCTGTTGAAAGATCAGATGGTAACACTATGGGGATTCCCTTGTATATTATTTGTTGCTTTTCCCTTACTGATTTTAATATTTTTCTTTGTATTAATTTTTGATAGTTTTATTATTATGTGTCTTGGCATGTTTCTCCTTGTATTTATCCTGTATGGGAGTCTACACTTTCTGGACTTGATTGACAATTTTCTTTCCCATATTAGGGAAGTTTTCAACTATAATCTCTTCAAATATTTTCTCAGCTCTGTTCTTTTTCTCTTCTTCTACTGGGACCCCTATAATTAGAATGTTGATGTGTTTAATGTTGCCCCAGATGTCCCTTAGACTATCCTCAATGCTTTTCATTCTTTTTTCTTTACTCTGGTCTGAGGCAGTTATTTCTACTATTTTATCTTCCAGGTCACTTATCCACTCTTCTGACTCAGTTATTCTGCTACTGATTCCTTCTAGCGAATTTTTAATTTCATTTATTGTGTTGTTCATCATTTTTAGTTTGCTCTTTAGTTCTTCTACGTCCTTTTTAAGTGTGTCTTGTATTTTCTCCATTGCATAAAACGATTTTGGATCATCTTTACTATTTTTACCGTGACTTATTTTCAGGTAGACTGCCTATTTCCTCTTCATTTGTTTGTTTTGGTGGGTTTTTACCTTGCTCCTTCATCTGCTTTGTATTTCTCTGTCTTCTCATTTTGTTCAACTTACTGTGTTTGGGGTCTCCTTTTTGCAGGCTGCAGGTTCATAGTTCCCATTGTTTTTGGTATCTGCCCCCAGTGGGTATGGTTGGTTCAATGGGTTGTGTAGGCTTCCTGGTGGAGGGGACTGGTACCTATGTTCTGGTGGATGAGGCTGGATCTTATCTTTCTGTTGGGCAGGACCATGTCCAGTGGTGTGTTTTGGGGTGTCTGTGACTATATTACTATTTTAGGCAGCCTCTCTGCTAATGGGTGGGGTTGTGTTCCTGTCATGGTAGTTGTTTGGCATAGTTTTTCCAGCACTGTAGCTTGCTGGTTGTTTAGTGGAGCTGGGTCTTAGCATTGGGATGGAGGTCTCTGGGAGAGCTTTCACTCTTTGATATTACGTGGGGCCAGGTGGTTTCTGGTGGACCACTGTCTGAACTCAGTTCTCCCACTTCAGAGGCTCAGGCCTGACACCTGGCTGGAGCACCAAGACCCTGTCAGCTACACAGCTCAGAAAAAAGGGAGAAAAAAAATAAAGAAAAAATAAAAAATAAAATAAAATAAATAATGTTATTAAAATAAAAAATAAAAAAATATTAAAAATTTTAAAATCAAACAGTAATAAAAAATGAAAGAGAACAACCAAACCAAATAACAAATCCACCAATGACAACAAGCACTAAAAACTATACTAAAACAAACAAAGAAACAAAAAAGGACAGACGGACCCTAAGACAAATGGTAAAAGCAAAACTATACAGACAAAATCACACAAAGAAGCATACACATACACATTGACAAAAAGAGAAAAAAGAAAAAAATATATATATATATAAATGAAGAGAACAACCAAATCAATAAACAAATATACCAATGATAATACGTGCTAAATACTAAACTAAGATAAACATAAAACCAGAAAAAATTAGATGCAGAAAGTAAACCTCAAGTCTACAGTTGCTCCCAAAGCCCACTGCCTCAATTTTGGGATGATTCATTGTGTATTAAAGTATTCCACAGATGGAGGGTACATCAAGTTGACAGTGGAGATTTAATCTGCTGCTCCTCAGGCTGCTGGGAGAAAGCTCCTTCACAGAGTTCCTGGGGTTCAACTTTGGATTTGGCCATGCCTTTGTGTGTAGGTCACCTGAGGGCATCTGTTCTTCTCTCAGACAGGGCGGGGTTAAAGTAGCAGCTGATTAGGGGACTCTGGCTCACTCAGGCCAGGGGAGGGAGGGGTACGGAATGCGGGGGAAGCCTGTGGCAGCAGAGGCCAGTGTTACACCAGCCTGAGGCACGTTGTGCGTTCTCTTGGGGAAGTTGTCCCTGGATCACAGATCCCTGGCAGTGGTGGGCTGCACAGGCTCCCAGGGGGAGGGGAGGTGTGGATAGTGACATGTGTTTGCACACAGGCTTCTTGGTGACTGCAGCAGCAGCCTTAGCATTTCATGCCTGTCTCTGATGTTCGCGCTGATGGCCGCAGTTTGCTCCCGTCTCTGTAGCTAGTTTAGGCGTTGCTCTGAATCCCCTCTCCTCGCACACACTGAAACAATGGTCTTTGCCTCTTAGGCAGTTCCAGACTTTTTGCCGGACTCCCTCCCGGCTAGCTGTGGTGCACTAGCCCCCTTCAGGGTTTGTTCATGCAGCCAACCCCAGTTTTCTCCCTGTGGTCTGACCTCTGAAGCTGGAACCTCAGCTCCCAGCCCCCACCCATCCCGGCAGGTGAGCAGACAATCCTCTTGGGCTGGTGAGTGCTGGTCGGCACTGATCCTCTGTGCAGGAATCTCTCCACTTTGTCCTCTGCACCCCTGTTGCTGTGCTCTCCTCCATGGCTCCGAAGGTTCCCCCCTGCCTACCGCCCATCCCTGCCAGTGAATGGGCTTCCTAGTGTGTGGAAACTTTTCCTTCTTCATAGCTCCCTCCCAGAGTTGCAGGTCCTGTCCCTATTCTTTTGTCTCTGTTTTTTCTTTTTTCTTTTGCCCTACCCATGTACGTGGGCAGTTTCTTGCTTTTTGGGAAGTCTGAGGTCTTCTGCCAGTGTTCAGTCTGTGTTCTGTAGTTGTTCCACATGTAGATGTACTTTTGATGTATTTGTGGGGAGGAAGGTGATCTCCATGTCTTACTCCTCTGCCATTTTGAAGGTCCCCTGTATGCCCTTTTTGGCCAACCGAATAATAATTGGTGATACTGAGCAGCCTTTCATGTGCTGTAATCCATAGTAAGTTTATCTGCAGAACGTGAACCCAAACCTGTTGACACCACTTATGGTATATTTTACATTGCAGTATAGTTTCTAGTAATTTGGTAAGGTTCTGAGTAAGAAGAGCTCATGAACTAGCTGGCAACACTATGTGAAAGCAATTTCTTGTCCTCAATAGCCTCATCTTTTAGACTTTGGTTAAAGGCTATTTTGAGGAGGGATAAGGTCTGCAGAAGAAGATCATTGACTAAATGGGTAGTGTGCTGTTTTTATCTAACAAAAGTTGCAATTTAGCTCTACCAGCTATAAAATATAATTCTGGACATCTTGAATATGAGACGTAGTAAGTTCCTAGAAGATGTGGAATATGGATGCTTAATGGACTTAGAGCCCACCAGTGTCATGTTCATGGGGACTCAAAGAATTCTTTTCTGATAAACAGTTATTGAAAACAATACAAATTTCTAGTAGCAGAGGTTCCTAGTTGAGCCCAAACTGAGTTGACATATAGCAGGGTATTTGCATTTGAGGACTAAAATCTCTGAAGAAAGCAGGCTTCCTCCTTTCCTACCTTCATCTGTCCTTTTCATAAAGTGAAACATAGGAGAGATGAGGAAATGGGAGAATTGACATAGGTTCTACCTCCCCACTCAAAAATGGATTTAATGCCCAATAAAGAAAAAGATTAGTTTTGAAGTTGAAGAACATACCTTTATAAAATATTTTATAAGTCTCTGGGTATTAATTCCTAGTTCAGACGACAAAATATGACTCACTTGAAAGAGGATGTTCTCTCTTTTATATGAGGCCAAACATACTAGAGTATTCTCCTAGAAGGCTTATTTTCATGATGGTTTCTTGGAGAGCTGAGATTGATATGAAAATGGGTTATATGAAGCAAGATAATAAAAACATGGGGACCATCTCATGATGATTATTGCTGACTTTCATTGTGAGACACTCATTTATGAGTCCTTGAAGGAGAAATAAGAGTCAGGACAGGAAGGGGAGGTGTGTATGTGAAAAGAACTGGAATTTTAGTTTATTGATGAGTATAGATCTTCATTAATAGCCATAGTCTGAAGAGGCCTGGAAACGTTGTTAAACACTTAATATACAGATTTTTCTTAGGCACAAATGGGTCAGTAGGATATTGTTGAAGTTTTCTACTATTTTAAAATGAAGAGAGTGCTTGAACTGTTAGAGGTTAAAAAATAAACTAAGAATCTTAGTTCTCCTGTTTGAGAATATTCCGAACAAAATGAGAAGAGACCATTCTACTCATTAACTAAATATCTATTTGTTTACTTCTCTGGGTAGAAGATTGATCTTTAGGCTGGACCACATAGAAGAAACAATCTAAAAGAAGAATTTTGCCCAAGATAGGTAAAACAAGAATAGCCAGCTATTTTTAAAAAAATTTAGGTTCCCAGTTGTATAAAATTATCAAATAATTTATTGAGGATGTGTAGAGAATCAGATGGGTGTTTGAAAACTGGGTTTATCTGGAGTAGTTTATGACTAAATGCACTAAAGAAGAGCCATCTCCAGAAATCATAGAGAACTCAATAGAGAAGGGCCCTAAACATCAGGTCTGAGCTCCTTTTAGATATGGGGAAACTAAACCAAAGAGAGGGAAGTTAATTTGGCCCACGTGACTCCTAAACAGAAGTATCAAGCTCTATTGATTCTGCTTAATTCTTTTTTTTTCTCTTTGTTGTATTCTTATTCTTAGGAAAATAATTCCAAGGATGCTATTAAAAGATAAAATATACAAATTTCTAAAATCAAAGGTAATCATATTGATGCTACAGTGGGGCAACCGATCATTATGGAAAGAATTTAGTTTGGTAGATCTAAAAATTACTATCTCATTGACACTTCTAATTTTGACTTAAACAGCAAATAATCTGTATCTGTCTCTAAAACGTGTATCACCTATATAACTGCTAAACCAAATGGTAAGGATAAATTTTCATCACATTAAATAAAGAAAACTGGAGACGGATCAGGTTTATTTATGAACTTTATAACACAAAATAGGAACTAGCAAGTTAGGGATGTAGATGCTTTTAGAGTTAAATCCTGTGTTAAATCCTATGAAGGAATAAAACAAAAGGAGAAATCAGTTTGCTAGAGAAGAGCTATTAATTGGTTAAAAGGCATTTGACACTAGGAGCAAAAAGAATGTAGTTAGTATAGGATTTTCCTTTACTTGAGTGATATATTTCCTTGCTGCTTTAATAATAACATTGAAGTAATTGTATTTCCTCAAGAATGTTTTATGCAAAAGATGTTGCTCAATATGAATGCCTGTTTATAGGCTATAGCTCATAAAGCAATAACTTATCTTGGTACATCAACAAAAGGAGTATAAAATTGTATAGTAAAACCTTCTGGTTGGACTGGTTATCAAAGAACATAGTTTATGGCTTTGAAAATGGAAAATGAATTTATAGTTTGAAGTGCAAAAAAGATAAGCTTGTATCTGAATATTTTGTCCTCAATTAACTGATAGCATGTTTTCTATTTTGGGTAAAAGTCTAGAATAAAGTTTAACATGTATTATAAAAGACTGTCTTACATATACATAAAAATCAAATTATTATAGAGGCCTGATCTGTGCTTTGACAAATTTATTAAAAATATTCTTCCGTTTAAATTCTATTGACCAAATGTATACATTATGTGCCAAACATGGTCACAGGGACAATTGAGAATCCAACTATGGTGACTACCCCTGAAGGGTTTATCATCTATAGGAAAAACACATGCTAACTGACATAAGGTTGACAATGATCTGTTGAAATAGATGTACAGATGGTACTATCGAAGGACAAAGAAGGATTAACCTCAACTTGGGTAGTTTGGAAAGGCTTTAAAAAGTGGTTTGAAAAGTCAATTCTGAGGCAGGACGTGAATAGAGCATTCCAGAAAAGAGGACAAATTATGTCCAGAAACAGAACATTAAGAATAAACTTGGAGACAAAGAAAGTAATTGGATGAGGCTGCAGAACTGGGAGGAAGAGAGAGATGGAGAAGGAAGGGAGGCTTGTGTGTGGTGCTTCATATGTGGTCAGTGTCAACCCAGTGAATTCATTGCGTGGAGGTTGTAGGAGATCACACGTGTGAAAGCTCCAGAGACAGCCTGCAGACCAGAGCACTGAGCACTCATGCACTTGAGTCCTGTAGCTAATCAGCAGCAGAGACTTCTCTATATCACTGGTGCCCTCCTTTCCATTGCTCTATCTACCTTTAGGCAGCAGTTATCTAAACTCAGTCTACCCTAGTTCCTGGTAATATTCAATTTATTTCCATTCTCTATATTTGCCAAATAGTCCAGTCCTTGACGTCTTATGTTCACACCGCTCCCAAGTCATCTTTCACCGAAACATCTTTCATCCCTTGCTTTATCTCTTGTTTCATCCCATAGGCAGCTACTACTCATGCTTCAAGATTCATTTCAAATGACACTCTTTTGTGAAGGATTCTCTGACAGCACATAGGTAGAATATGTTTCTCAGTCTACCCCAAATTCTTAGACATTCTGTATCACATACCTGTATAACATGCATATTTGTGCCAATTCAAAGAAGAAGGTATATCGAAGTGAGAACCTTAAGATCAAGTGCCTCATAAAACATGTTAACATCATCAACCTGTTTTAAATAAATCATGGAACATGTTTACTTTGTCAACCCCTGTTAAGTCCCAGAAGAGCAAGTCTTTCCATATATCTCTGTTGCTAGGAAATAGCCTGGTTTAGCCAGGCTATGTATTATCTAAATAAATGATTGAAAAAGGGAATCTGAGGATGCACTCTTATTAGGTTTCATATTACAGCTTAGGAATATTTCCTCACATAGTGTCTATTAAACTGAAAACTGGTATTTAAAAAGCTTCTGAGTATATAATATCCAAAAATCGCTCCGTCACAAGAAAAAGCACAGAGAACACTTCTTTAACCTCTTGTACATCTGTACTAGCAAACATACACAATAATACATATGTGAAAGCATTCCATTTTAATTATTAATCTCAACGAAGGCTTTGGTTCATTTCCATTGCAATATTAATCACTTCTTATCACAAAGAATGTAATGTTCACACACATGTACACACACTTAAAGCAGGGTGATATTTTACCTACCTGCTTGGGAGGAAAAGCAGAGTAGCAAGTCTGTGATGATTTATTATATGACTGTATGGTGTACGACGCAAGTTACTATCATATGTTTAAAATATTTACTTTCCTCCAACGAGCTGCTTATTCCTTCAGAAATGGCTTATAAAAAAAGCAATGTGTTTAAGTTGTGTTGACGCTACTTTTTTATCTCATACATCTAATATGTGGAACATTCCACTAATGCCCAATAAGTTTTGCATGGGAAAGAGGACAGATTATAAGATTTAAAAATGAAATGTTGGAGTGGGAGAAGCAAGCCACAATCTACTATAGTTCTAAGGCCTTTAGTACACAATTGGAAGGTCCCCAGAATATAAGACTATGAGTATGACTGATTCATGAGTTAATGGAATGTAGATGATGCTTTAGAAAATGGACCAATAAGCTATTGGACACATTAATTCATTGCCACTTTTTCCAGCCACTTTTTTTTTTTTTCCCCAGCCAGGGTATGTTTCTGATGCCACAGTCATCTTTTCCCTCCGTGCCTACTTTGTGGAAAGCAATCACAGAGGAGAGAGCTTTCCCTTCAGCCACACTTCCTTTGCTTTATCTTTTCCTGATTATTCGATTTAAAAAAATGTCCTAGACCCTTTAAATAAAGAGTAAGAAGTAGAATCAAAGTGCTCCTAGAGAGCATATTTTGTATCACCTTCTGTGTAGTAAAGAATGTGGCTGGGCTTTGTCTCCACTTCCTGGGATGTAATCTCTAAATCTTTGGAATTCCCTAGAATGTCTTTGTTATTCATGGTGAATGCTTTAGGCCACATCTGATAGTTTATACTAACAAGGTGACTCACAGCGGGGCCCGATAGATAGTTTATGCTAAGGAGACGACTCAGGATGGGAGCTGGCCATGCCAGAAAGACCAGCCATGTGATTAGAGGGTTGGGGCTTTGAGCCATGTGATATCAGCCCAACCTAGATGAGAGGGGGCCTGAAGACTGAGTTCAACTCTGTGGTTAATGATTAAATCAATCATACTTATATAACAAAACCCCAAAAGAACCTTTGGACACCAAATCTCAGGTGGGCATCCCTGGTTAGTAATACTCCAAATATTTTGACAAATCAATGTGCTGGGAAGGTAATGCAACCCTGGGAAAAATGGAAGCCCTACATTTAAAACCTTCATAGGCTTACCCTATGCATCTTTCCCTTTGACTTGTTCTGATTTGTATCCTTTTTGCTATAATTCAGCTGCAAAATTAAGTATAATGTTTCCCTGAGCTCTGTGCATCATTCTAGCAAATTATTGAAAATGAGAAGATAGTAGGAGCCCCTAAATCTGTAGCCAGCTGGTTAGAAGCAACGGTGACCCAAATTTATGGCTGCTGTTTGAAGTGAGGGCAGTCTTATGGAGGACTTAACCTGTGAAGTTTGGCGCAAAGCCAGGTGGTTGGTGTCAGAAGTCATTGTATCCACCTTATTTTTCCATAAGGGTAAATTTGAACTCAGGCAGGGTTAGTAATGTTCTCAGTGTCATATTGTATTAGCAGAAAACCTTGGATGAGAGTCAGGTCTCATTTTCCTCGTGCCAGTGTTCTTTGTTATACTATGCTAGATGTCAACTCAGATTCCATCTTCATCTCCACAATAGAATTGTGATAGAGAAGAAACCAAAGCAAGCAAAGGAATGGGATGCCAATGTGGGCAAATCTGATATTATGATGCCATCTGATAGCAGCTGTATTTCCTATTTACAAAAGGCTGAGAAGGTGCTGGGCCCTTGGCTAAGTACTTTCCAGCCATGATCTTATGCAATCCTCACAATTTAAATATCTCCATTTAACAGATGAAAAACTGAGGCTCATGGAATCTAATAACTTGCTTCAGGAAGCAAAGATAATATGTCATGGAGCCAGAGTATTGGGGAGACATCGTGGGGTCTTGACAAAACAGATTCTGGAGGCAGCCAACTTTTATTCCTTATATTGGTTTGAGCTGAATTGTGAGATGTCTTAGGATTTATTTTCGATCCTTTCTACAGAAAAATATCAGATTTGAAATTAAAAGTATTTCTTTAAAACTAGCTAGGACATGAATGCAAGGCACCCTCTCCCTCCCTTACCTTTTCCCACTTAATTTTTTAATACTTGTATTTAAGAGATGAAGTTTAAGAAATACAACTTACATGAGACTTTATCTTGTCAATTGCAAATTTTTTTAATAATCAAAGAAATAACACTCCATTCAAAATAAAAATTTAGACTGAAAGTTATGTGGCCTTGAGCAAATATCTTAACCATTTGATGAGTTAGCTTTTTCTTCTATTAAATGGAGATAATAATGGTATGGGCCTCACAAAGTTGCTGTGAAATATGAACTCCTTAGCACAGTGCCTGGCACATAGCAAGTGCTGACAATAATTATTATTGGGGTTTACATCATCAGTAATCATTATTATTAATAACACTCAAGTGACTCCACTGTTATTGCTTAGTAAAATACGTACTCTTGTTTTGTATCCTTGTTTGGTAGAAGAAAGACTATTAAGAAAGGAATCAAATGATAGAGGACTTAGCATGATACTAAACTAGCTGACTCCAAACTAGCTATGTGTCTGAATAAAGAAAATGCCCTAAGTCAGTGTGAGTGTCAACTCCAGCAAGAAGCTCTGTCTTCATGAAATCCTTAAAGTCAAGTGACTCATAGAACATGTTAACACCATCGATTCAGTTTAAATAAATTGGAGATGTAGAAATCTTCCCATTAACTTCACCAACATATGTAGTAAATTGGTGAGATTTGGCTAATAAGAAAAATAATTTTAAATTGGAGCAGATGCACATTGATAACTTGAGGCAGTAAGCATATGTGAAGGAAACAGTAAAGTACCGAAAGGGCTGCATTCAAAGGCAATTACAAGGGAAAACAAAGGAGCCAGGATTCTTCCTCACTAAGGCCAGATCCTCGCGGCACTGCTGCTTTACTCAATTCCTTTTGGCATCTACATTGTCATGATTAAGTAGAATAAATGTTTCACACTGAGTTTTGGAGTGTGCAATAGAGAAACAAGGCTGAATTACCAGGAATAGCAAAGAGCCACTCTAAATTACTTTGTGTCTCAAGGACACAAGTCTGTGTGCAGAGGTGAAAAGCTGATAAAAGAAAAACAGACTACTCACACAGCAAACACTAGTTGTGAAATTTAACTTTTTTCAGTTGATAGAAAGAGCTAAAAAGACCTATTCAGGCTTGTAAATAGCCTGATGTCTTTCTCCTTTTAATGATATGTGTGAGTGCTAGATTCTTATTTATTTATAAAAGCCACAAAGCTATTAGCAGCATAGTGTGGGAAATAAATATATATTTTTTTTAATTAGAAGGCATCCCATTAATTAGAAGATTCATTAGACAGCCAGGTGGTTCAGTGAATCAGCTTATGGTTAATTCAAGAAAGATAATACTGTCACCTAAAATGTGGATACATCTGAGGGTAAACTTTAAAAATAAACAAACAAAATGATCTGGATAATGGGATTCATTAATTACTGGAACTGTGTGTGTGTTTTTGTAAGTGTGTATGGCAAGAGGGTCAAAGCTGTCAGCCTGGGAAGCACATTATTAATGTTGAAATTAGTGTGTCAGAACTTGTGTCAATAAAATATACCTGTAAAAAGTAGCATGGCTACTCCTGGTATAAGATACCACTAAGCACCTTCTCACAACTTTTCACTAAAATATCCATGAAGACAAAAAAAACTGTAAAAATTAAAAATGATTAAGAAAACCAATAGTAAAACTGAGGAAGATGCAAATGAATAATAATAGTAATAAATTATCTAAATTTTAGCTTATGGTATATCTTATTTTCTTCTTAAAATACATTGTTCCTCCAAATATTAGTTTATTCATATTTATTTATCTAGATAGAAGTTAAACAGCCCAGAATTCAAGAGGGCAATTAGTGTGAAAATAAATGAAGACCATTTAAATGAGAGCAAGCAAAGACTATTTATTCAGGGCTTGCTACAGCAAGGGAGTTAGCTATCATCATTTGTGTTTGGCAGAGACTCAAAGGCAGGCAGAGGAGTGGGAAAGCTTCATAGTGGATGTTGGGCTGCACCCACAGGTCTGCAAGGCCTGTGCTTGCACAGCTTCAAGACCGAAGATAGAGCCCAGAGTCAATAACAGAGGCATCAGTGGTTTAATGGATGGGGGAGCTTACACGTCTGGAGCAAGGTCCTGGAGTGACACCCCACCACGTGTGGTGGACGGGCAGGACAAAGTGACAGTGTTAGCTGGGGCGAGGGTGAGGGGAAGGGAAGATTACCAGTTATAGGGAAATTGAAGTCAGGTGGTCTCATTGGTTACCAGGGAAACCAGCAGAGGGGCACACCCCTCACCACCCCTTTGATAACCTATTATTAGCTGGGGCCTGGGGCAAGTACATAGGAAGGTCAGTTATGTGAGTAAGATGTAGGTGAAGCAGGTCCTGGTTGGGCTGGGGATGTACAGAGATCAAGAGAACAGCCATCATGAGTGGCCTGACAATACAATAGAAAAAAAGGAAGGCTTCAGGTATGCCCTGATTGGGATGCTGTTGGCATAGGGAAACTGAAGTTGGGCTAACTAGAAGCAGGGTGTCCTATGTGATTGGTTGGGCTACCTATTTGGCTTTCTCTGGTTGATCCTAAATTAGAAGTGGGAGCAAATATTAAGAAAGCTAACAGTTATTAATGAAGTCCTGGCCTTTTTGGCTGATTGTTACAGGGGTTATTATTTGCCTTATTGGTTGCTGTAGTTAGTAGTCGGCCCTCCTTTATTGATTACTGTGGATAATAGGTTGGCTTCTTGGCATGGTTGCACTAGGTTGTGGGTCAGAAATCTATTTTTACACATAGACTGGCCATGATGCATGTGTATATTCAGTCTCTTATAAGTATTGGATTCCAGCAATGGCATGCGGCAGTTGGGAGAAATGATCCTCGCAAGAAAAGTACCATAGAAGTCAACAGAAATGGGCAGACCACAGTAGCAATGATTGCTAGAAATTGTGCTCTTCATATGTTACATCAATTTAGATTAATGAAGAACCAGCCCAAAGGAGGTGGAGAAAGTTGCTACCTCAGTAGTGCTGTGGTACATTGGGTGAAAGCCCGCTTGAGATTCAGAAGCTATATACATTAATCTTTCCTCAGCTAAGTATTTGACGAAGGTTGTGTCACCTCCTAAATGGACTGAGAGAAATACCAAGTGTTGTCCAGTGACAAAGGCCTGGTCTTTTTTGAACATGAGTCAGAAAAAAAAAAAAAAAAAAAACCTTTAAAAATCATGATGTTCTTCACAGAAAATTCTAAAGAATAAGAGAGCAAACACAGCATCCAGGAGACCCACAAGAATAACATATGCTACTGCAGGAGCCAAAGGAAACTTCAAGAATCTGTTTTAAGATCTTCATTAGAATCAAAGAAAACATGGCTTCTGTGAAAATCATCTGAAAGTCATAAGGGAATTAGACTGATGGAAATGGAGATAGAAGAGATGAAAAAAGATGGAAAAGAAAAAGAAAATTGAAAGCAAAACAGTAGTATATGAATCTTCATTGAAAGTATCAGATCAGGGGCTTCCCTGGTGGCGCAGTGGTTAAGAATCAGCCTGCCAATGCAGGGGACATGGGTTCAATCCCTGGTCTGGGAAGATCCCACATGCCATGAGCCACAACTACTGAGCCTGAGCTCTAGAGCCCGTGAGCCACAACTACTGAGCTCATGTGCCACAGCTACTAAAGCCCCTGCACCTAGAGCCCGTGCTCTGCAACGAGAAGCTGCTGCAATAAGAAGCCCGTGCACCACAACAAAGAGTAACCCTGGCTCGCCACAACTAGAGAAAGCTCATGCACAGCAACGAAGACCCAACACAGCTAAAAATAAATAAATAAACAAATAAATAAATTTATTTTTTAAAAAAAGAAAGTAACAGATCAATGATGTAGGTCACAAACTTGAAACTCTCGTACAGTGAGGAGGAAAAGGCAACTTTCTGTAAAAAATGAAAGATATTATTGTTATGGCCAGTGAATAAACCAACAGTCTGTAGATAATTGACCATCCTGAGGAAGAGATAGAAGCAAGGAAAGAAGAAAGTTATCAAATAATAGTGATAATAATAATAATATGAAATAATTGCAGCTAACATTTTTTGACTATGCCTCAAACTACATGCTCTGTATTTTATTGGGATTATTAAATTTAATACACACAATGGACCCATAACTAGTCTTATGTTAACTCTATTTCACAAATGAAAAAACTGAGCTTAAAAGGGTATACAAATATTCCCCTAGGTTATTAAATAAAGCTTTCCTCATAGAATTTTACTTTTTATAAAGTCAATACAAACATGGAGAAATATATATACATATATAATATATCCTCTCAAAATAAACATATATATCCTGTCAAAATTTTTGTATTGTTGATTAAAGAAAAATGATACACGTATTCTAGCTTCATTTACTCTCTCTCTCTCTCTCACTCTCTCTCCCCGTCCCTCCATCAGTAAACACTTCTAACTTGATTTGTCTAACCACCACAACAAAATAGTCATTAGCAAAGGCCTCTATGTATCTCTAACCAATAGCTATTTTCCAGTGTAGTTTTCTTGACCTGTTACCTATATTTGACACTGTTGATCAACCCTTCTCAAAACTCTCTGTTTCCTTGGATTCTATGGTGCCATACATTTCTGCTTTTCACATGCTATCATCTTTTTTGAGCCTCTTTTTATTTGAGGGCAGGGGTTGGTGCTCTTTCTTAGCTTAGGCATTTTATCTAAAAGCCTTTTCCATTTTCAATCCCCATCTCTCCCTGTGGGAACTTATTTGGCCTTTGCCATTTATATGCTGATGACTCTCAAGGTTGCCAAATCTCTTCTCTGAGCTCCAGACCCCTATATCTTCTCGGATGTCAATATGCATCTCACACAAAATGGACTTCTAGATTCATGTCATATTTTCTCACCAAAAGCTTTCATCTCCTTCAGGTTTTCCTGACCCAGGAAATGGCATTGCACCATTAAGTGCAACTGTTCAGGCCAAATATCTTCGAGGCATCATTATCAACTTGCTTTCTCTGACACCAGCATATAAACTGATGAAATTCTTTCCTCACTATGTTCAAATAACCCAGTTAGAACCACATCTCTCCTCCTCTACTGCTACCACTTCATGCTGAGCCACCTGGATTACTGTATTAGTTTCTCAACTGTTCTACCCATTTCTACACTTACAGGATCCTCTCCCATCCTCTTACTATCCACCATTCAGCATCTGTAGGAATTATTTTAAAAGATAAATTAGAGCACGTCCCATCTTGATCTCGTTTTCAATGGCTTTTCATCACACTTAAATAAAATCCAAAATCCTTGATCTTTTTCCTAAGTATCTCTCTCCCCATCTCCTAGATGCTTCCCATTCTCCATTCCATTCTAGCCATCTTCACATTGCTGATCCCAAAATATCTCACCATGAGGTCCTCAAACTCCCTGTTCCTCTGCCTAGAATATTCATTCCTCAGTTATTTGCCAAGTTCATTCCCACTGCAGTTAGGTCTCTGTTCAAATATCATTTCAAAAAACTATAACTTTCTCCCCTAGTATATAAGCTTTATGAAGTCACCAATGATGTCTTTTGTTCACTGGTATATTGTTTAGAACTTAGTGTATGTTAAATAAAAAAAATTTTTTTTGAAAGGATGCATGACTGGACCTCAGACTCAACATTTCTACCAACAGGCAACCACCACCTTTTGTCCAGATTTAAAAACTCTCAGTCTTTATCCTATCACACCCTAGTGTGTAGGTAGTTTACTAAATCTTACCACTCTCCACTAAGCCTACTGGAATGTATATACTTTTATGCATCATCTCTTCAGGAGTCTTCTTCCTTCCTTCCTTGGTTGATTTATTCAGTGTATTTATTATGTACCCTGCACCCAGAGTCTCCTATTAAAATGCAAATACTCTAGGTTAGTGACAAAGTAGGCCATGGTGAGTCCTTCCTTTCTAGGAAGGCTTTACACGTGAGAGTTTTGTTCAGCTGGGACCTCAGGAAAGTAGGAGCTAGCTATCAGGTCCTGAATACAACCCCATATGGGAAGTAGCTCTCAATTTTTAGTCCATCAGAATCATCTGAAAGATTTTTTACAACACATGTATCTGGGCTGGGATCTCTAACTCCTCTGATACTACAAATCCAGGGTGGGCCCAACAATTCGCATTTCTAGCAAGTTTCTAGTAATACTGATGATGCTGGCTCAGGGACAACATTTTGAGAATAACTGCCCAGGAAGGCATTATTGGGGGAAAAAACTTGTAAAGTAGAAGGAAAATAAGACATCTACCAAAGATAAAGCTCCCCTTGACATATGCACTCTCTTCTGTCTGACACCAAGCTGTATCTGAAGAGAGGGGGACAGAGAGACAGACAGACAGACAGACAGACAATGACATACTAGAAGACAGGAACTCTAATCTAAGCTTCACTCTAAACTGGTTACGTGACCTTAAATAAGTCTTTAAACTCTTTGAGCCTCAGATTGTTTTTGTGTAAAGGGACAAACTTCTGTTTCAGTCACATTAGTTGTAATAATTAAATAATGTTTCTCTGTAAAACACCCTGGCACAACTTAAACTCTCAAAAATATGTGCACTATTTTCATTTTATACCTTCCCCAGAGCTTGCACTTTCCATATACACACTCATTATTATTATTTATGCTCTGATCTTTTACCTCTAGCCAGAACTAAAAAAGGAGTATCTTAGTGTGTCTATGTCCAAGTATTTATACCATTTCTCTTCAAAACCTGTCATCACTGCGATAATTTTCTTTGTCTTTATTTATAACTTCTCAGACATGACAAAATATTTCCCAAGAGTTTCCTAAGTGAAATTTTAAAATGATACCGCATTGCATCTACATGATGTTTTGACCTGGGGACCTATATTTTTGACTGCAGAACTGACTCTGCCAAATAGGTAGCTGCATGAATTGGCCAAATCACTTTACTTCTGTGTCTGTTTTACCATCTGAATATTTGGATAATACCTAGTGTTCCAGCATCTCAGAATGTTGGAGGTATATCAGTTAAGAATGCTTTTAGCTGTGAGTAATAAACACTGCTGGTCTGGCTTGAATAAACAGGGCTTGATGTTTCTCTTATTTAAAAAAAGAACTGAAAAAAGGCAATCCACAGTAGTATAGGTAATCAACAGCATCATCAAAGATCTAAGTTCCCTTTATCTTCCTGCTCTGTAATCCTTAGTATAGGGAGAGGTTGAAAATTTTTTTCTGTAAAGGAACATATAATAAATATTTTTGGCTTTGTGAGCCATAAGGTCTCTGTTGCCACTACTTAACTTTGCCCTTGTAGTGTGAAAGTAGCCATAGACAATATGTAAATGAATGAGTGTGACTGTGTTCTAATAAAGCTTTATTTACATAAACAGGCGATGGGCCAGATTTAGCTGACAGGTTCTAGTTTACTGACCTATCTGACCTCAATATGGCTGCTGCATCTCCAGAAATCACATCTAAATTCCAGTTAAAAAAAAAAGTGTACCTTCAAGTGGGTGAAATGCAGAAGGTGCATGTCTACCAAGTTTATTCCTCTCCTGGAAGACCCCACTCACTGACTTTCTATCATATGGTATTGGTCAGAACTGCATCTGTGGTGGTCCTTATAGCTGTTCACTAGTATTCAGATTCATTTCTTTCCAAGCACCTTCCCCTCTGCCTGCCCCCTCCCCCCACACTCAGAAATTAAGTGTAGTAAGTCACTTGTATCAGTCAATGAAATTTAAGCAAAAAATGATATATGTTATTTCTGAGCTGTACCTTTAAGACCCCAGTGTACAGGTTGTTATATCTCTTTCCCTCTGTCACTAACTATAGGAACATTCCAGATAACAACTCTATATGCCTGGGTCCCAGAGTGAGGACCCATGGAGCAAAGTTCATGATAACTTATATATGAAACGAGTTGAGAGACATATCTTTGTTCTTTTAATGCACTCATATTTGGTATTTTTGGTAATTGCAGCATAACCCAGCACCTCTTGGGAGATGTAATTCTATATGCACACTACAGAAGGTAAATGTGGCTTTTCAGCCTCTGTTGTAAAGCAGTAGTTCCCAATTTGTTGTCCTTAAACCAACAGCATCATCACTTAAGATCTCACTGGAAATATAAATTTTCATCTCTGTCCCTGACCCACTGAATCAGGAATCTGTAACTTAACAAGCTTTCTAGGTGATTCTAATTTATATTTTACTCTATCTGTATTAAAAGAAGGAAAGGGAGAAAGGGATTATAAATGACTTTTGCTTCAAAATGTAGTATGTACAAGAATAATGAAGAAAGAAATAAAAAATGCTACATTGTTATGTCATTAGCTACTATATTATATTACTATACCCAAGGGAAAGGATATAGATGCAAGTAGCTGCTAAACATGCTGTATAACCTTGTTCAAACTGTCATTGTAAACTTTTCTCCAATGAACATTTCGTTTGCAGTTATGGGTGTATATTTCAGAAAAAAATACATTATCCTGCTTATATGAATACAAAGTATGCACAAGACATCAGACGTATACTTTCAAAATAATTAAATTTTATTTTAACAGTCAATGTGCAAAATGCTAGTTCTGCAATGCCAGTGTTCATGTCACTTAATAACTTAAGAAAGCCTCTGGTTGAATGTGATTTAGTTCAAAGAAAATATTTGTTGAAGTATCCTTGAGCCCCAAACAAACCACTATGGAAGACTGAATCCATTTTCATTCTGTTTTACTTTTTTAAATCTGTGAAAATAACAAAAAAAATCATGCTTTGGAAAGTTAAATATATGTGAAAATATTATCTTTAAAAGTTACCTCAATGAAAGTTGGAAGAAATGAGGAATAGCTATGAATTGAGAATGACCATCACTGCTTGAATATTCTTTCCCTTCCTGACAAATTATTTGGTGATGTGGAAAGGAAAATGGAGCATGAAGAGAGAGTAAGAAGCTTGTCCCTTCTCCACATCAGCCTCACTCTCCCCATCTGAAAAATAGAGCAGTTCTACATATCACACAAGGTACTGCATATAAAAGGACATAGCAAGAATATGTTTCCATATGAGATTGTTTCATGCATTTATTCATGTACCTATTGGATATAAAAAGTGATTACTATGTGCAAATCCTTTGAGAAGCACCGTACATACACATGGTATAAGATAAGGTGTTCAAAGAGCTTATGTTATGATGAGGAAGATAAACAAGAAAACAAATGACCTCAGAATAATAACTGCTATAAATGAGACATGAATAAGCATCTCAATCTCTTCTTTTCACTTTTCCAGATGTCCTATCAATATCTCATGTCTGATCCATACCACTTCTTCAATGAATTAGCATAGTCACACCCTTATTTCTCTCTCAGGGTCTAGTGTATCTCACCTCCAATATATCCTCCACTTGATTGATAGACCGTCGCAGTGAAAAGCAAAGCTGAACATTTAGTTCCTTGTCTACAAAATCTTTCACAGCTTCCCTATGTGAGCAAATAAATGCCAAGCTCCTTAGCTTAACATACTCTCTCCTGAAATGACCTCTGTCTAGATCACTAGTAGTATCATCTCTCTTCACTCTAGAAACTTCTTTAGCTCCAGCTTTATTGAACTGGTTGAGCTTTTTAAAAACTGGCAGATTATTTGCCACACTGGGTCTTCATTCACCCTCTTTCCTTCTATGGGGTTAACACATAATTGCACATCATTTTAGCTTAAACATTACCTCTTCAGAAAGACCTTCTTGACAACTCTACCTGCTCCCACTCACACCCTAGTTTCTCTTTATCACATCACCCTGTCATTGCCTTCTTGCTTGTTTCCTTGTGATATAATGTTAGTCTCTCCCAGCAGAATATTCCTCCTTGAGGCAAGGAAATTATCTTCTTCACTCCTTTATTTCCAAAATTTAGTGCAGTTTCTGTTACATAATAGCTATTCCATAAATACAGATTGAATGAATGAAGCATGCCCATACAGCAAACAGATTCAAGGGCTCATTCTACTTCTGCATGACTCAGCTGCACTAGGGAGAGGAAAAATTGAGGGCATTTGACCTTGATCCTAAACCTAGTATTTCCACTAAAACTGTCCTAGCAGGATGTGATGATAGTTTAAATTGAGACAAGGTACACCCCAAATCCCAAAGCAGACTCCCACATTTTATGATGTTTGACTTATACTCGTGCACACATTTGCTATGTTTCTTGGAGTAAGGCTCTTAATTTCTTGATTTTCTGCTTCTCTCAGGTTAATATTTAAAATTATATTCCTGACTGTTTTGTTTTTCTATAACAAACTATCCTATATCTTCAAATTAATGTTGTGACTTCACAGTGATAAAGATGATAAAGACGTTAAAAAAATCTGGCTTGTTTAATAATTCTTAATAATTTATGTTAGCACTGTTTATTTGGCATGTGATTCATATACTTATTTAATCATTCAATATTTATTTACTTGAAAGGTGCTCTGTTCAAAGCACTAGGAGGCACTAGGAGGAGATATAGTCTCTTTCTTCTCTGAAAATGCTCAGCATAAAGTAGGGGATATAAACATGATTAAACACAAATATAATGGATAACAGCATCATGACATTGAAAGAAACCCAGTTGAAACTAGAGGAGAGACAGCAGGGTTCTCCTTTCCGGGTTGGGAATTAAATGACTGTGTGGGATTTGGCAAGTAATTCTACCTTTCTGGGCCTTACTTTTTTATTTGTAATAGGGGTTCAAATCATATAAACACTAAGTTAGCTTTCCAATATATACAAGTTATTGAAGTAAGGAAATTAAATTTAAGCAATAAAATGTTTGCCTCTTAATTTGGAAAACACTAAATAAATGATAATTCTCAGTTGGGAAATTTTTTGAAATGCACATTCTAGAAGATATGTGAATTAATTAATCTATTTATTTAAATAGATTTAAAATGTGATCTGAACATACAATTCTAATTTATAAGAATTTTTATTACAATAGAATTTTAAAGATAGTTTAAAACTGCATAAATCTAAAAAATTAGGAGAGTAGATTAATATTTCATGGTCCATTCCAACCCTTAATTCTATTTTTGGAAACTGTTCAAATCACTTACAAAGTATTAGATCCTGTTCTGAGTGATGCACATGTACAAGCTAATTTAACTCTTACCACAAATGTGTGAAGAGACATAGTACTCTAACCACACTACAGATGAGATTATAATTAAATGACTAACTTCATGTCTGACTAAACCATAGTAGAGTCAGGATTTGAATAGAGACGTTTTAACTCTGCAGACCAAGCTCTTAAGAACTGTGTTAATAGAGAGTTTGAATAGAGACAGTTTAACTCTGCAGACCAAGCTCTTAAGAACTGTTAAGCTTGTTCTGCCATGGCATACAGTAGTATGGCCTGAAGCAAAATATAGAGTATGAATCGAAGATAAAATATAATTGGAAATTTCAGAAATAATACATGAAAGTTAATGAGGGTATGATTACAGCAGAAATGGAAAAGAAGCACAGGTAGTCTGAGATATATGTGGCAGGCATTGTGGAGAACCAATGAACTGAATGTGGTGAGAAATAGAATAAATTAAAGGGGTTAATTAATAATGATATTAATAACTATAATAATGACACAACTACGATTTATTAGGAACCTACTATGTTTCAAACATTCTGCTAGTCATTTAACACTCCATCTCACAGATTAACAGGATTTCATTAGTAGGGACATGGTAACTATTGAGATGTCTGTACGGAATACAGATGGGCATGAATAATGCAGAATGAATCAGAGAGGAACCTAGGAGGAAATTCCTCCTCCTCAAGAGGAGCACAGGTCTCAGAAAGCATAGGGTTTCAATGCTATCTCTCTCCCTTTCTCTTTTTCTATCTATCTCCAGTTTTATAAGAATTATTTTTTTAAGTTACAAAAAAACTCACACTATACCCAAAATAAGTCACCTCTTTATTTTTTGTATAACTGATCTGCTTTCTCTCATGAGCCTTCAACTCACTAGGTGGTGACAAAACAAACACACAAAAATACCCAAACACAAACAGGCAAACTAGTTTAAACCATTCCTATTATATGAACAGTCTCTGTATGATTTTCAGTCTTATTTTATAAAAGTTTTCAAAATTATAGAAAGAAGTAAAAGAAAACAGTCTAACCTCCATTTACCAATCATACATTTAATAATCATTAGCATTTTACCAAGTTGTTGTTTTCATTTTTTTCTTGTTATTTTCAAGTTAATCACTATCAGTACATTTCACCTCTAAATATTTTGTATGCATCTCTAAAAATCAGGACTTTTTAAAACATCTTTTTTTAAGTAAAGTATTGTATCTTAAAGTTAGTTGTATTTAATACAATCTAATATTCAGTCTATTTTTAAATTCCCTAATTGTCCCTAATGTGTATTTATCTTTGGTCAAAGCAGGATCAAATCAAAGACCATCAATTGCATTTTGTTATGCCCCTAAGGTCTTTTTAAATCTAGAAGGGTCTATTCATACCACTGACCTAAAGACACCAGGGCAATTGTACTGAAGAGTGACACAACATTTAGCTTGAACCCTTTCAATGAGAATACTTTGTAGATGATTCTGTTTGCCTTGTATTGAATTATTTCAGAAGGTGCAAGACTTCTGATTGTCTCACTCTTAGTGATACTAAGATTGTTATTTTAAACAATTTGTAAAGTTACACTTTCCCCTTGCAACAAGATATTTTATTGGTTGATACTTTAGATCCATGCAAATATCCAGTTCTCTGTCAACATCTCATTTTATAGTTTTAGCTTCAATTGGTGATCTTTGAATAAACTGTTTTATTAGGTCTGCAATATAATAAATCTCTTTTGGATACATATTCAATCTTTCAAACATTTCCCATCTCACACACACATATATACTTTTTTTTTCCCTCTTGAAATGACATTTAGGTGCATGAAACGGCTTACCATGTCCTTGAAGGAAAAAATAGAGAGCCTCAAATCTCTATGGAATCTGATGGATTCTCTTAACTATGGGTATTCTTCATCTGTGGGCTTACTGTTTGGTCTGCTGGTGTTGGAAGCTCAAGGCTGTCTATTCTCTTTTGTTGTAGGGCCTGGTGCAGCTACCTATCCCATTTTGTCTCATGTGAGTCATGTAGATGTAACATAATTTCTGCATGTCTGCCACATACCCCATCCTGCTTCAGCCTAAACTATTCATACCAAGATGCTGCCATGAGGTTTCCTCACTGCTTTATCATGGTCCACTCCATGGAAGGACAAGTGCTATTAAACCAGCTATAATCTTTGCAGCAGACCCCCATGGGAACACAGGAATCTTGAGTCCTTTCTACACAGAGAAAATGAGTGTGGCTTGGAAAATAAGATGACCAATTGTTTTGGTTTACCTGGCCCTGAATGATTTCTCAGTAAGTGGGAATTTCAGTTCTAAAACTGGGCTAATTCTGTGAAAACCAGGACAATTGATCACTGTATTGGCAAAGCCAAAAAGAAGTCCTCTCTCTGTCTAGTGGTGCCATGCTACAGGGAACACTTGGCTGGGGTTGCTCCAGGCTGGCCTCAGACTGACATGCACAGTGTCTCCTTTCAGAGTCCCTGCTGCCTTCAGTATCCCCCTCAGTCTAACACATCTCTGTCCTCTGGCACTTTGACCTGGAGATGGAAGACGCGCAGGCCTGCCTTACCCTCTGCTTTGCTGGCAAAATGAAATCCTTTTTTTCTCCCACAAACTCTTAGGCAGAAGGTATACATTTTTCTTTGTTCTTTCCTCTTTTTTGTATAATCAAGATTTTTCCTAGACCACTGACGAGACAGGCTAGGTATTTCCTTCTTCCAGGTCACATCTTTTCTGACTCCAGCCTGACAGCTAAGCCTTAGTAGAGACGAGGGTACAAGAGATAAAGGTAGCCTTCATGATAAGGAAACCTGGATTGTAAAGTGTTTCACAATCATTTTATCTCAAATAGCCTTTCTTCCTCATAGGAACTAATATCTCATACATGCTTTAAAATCTAGTGTTAAATGTATTGTGGCTTTGAAAATCATGTTGTATTGAAGGAGAAAAAAAGCTCCTGAAAAGAGAGTACCAGAAAATTCTTTTATTGCTACTTTCATTATGTGAGTTGGCTTGATGATGGATTAAATGGGGTGTGAAAGCATCTAGAGAATATTCTGACATTGGTACTTGTGAAATCTTTGTGAACATTTTTATTTCTCAGTCAGGCTTATATCAGCACCTTGCCTGATGTCTATTTATATGGTAGATGGTATGTGGCTAATAAAATTCCCTAATATTCTTTAAGCCATATGGCATCTATCTCTGTTAAATTACCTCAAGTGTTATGACTACTGGGGGTAGGAAAACTGCGTGAGAAGTAGAAAGATTTATTCTATTTAGCTGGTAGAAATGGGACATAACTTCAGTTTTTCAGAGTTTCTGTCCCACATTACTTTCTGTTGTAACAAACCGTTGATTATATCCCTATTAGATTGAAAGCTTCTGGAAGACAGCGTATCCCCTGGAAGAGAAAGCACATGGAAGGAAATGTAGTCCTTTTTCATCTCTTTTTCTAAAGAGTGGTAGAGAAAGAGAGCTGGGAGTAGGGTGGCAAAACGTAAGGGTGGGGAGTGCCAGAAACAATTTGGTAACCAAGATAAATATGTTAATGTAATAGTTTTAAAAATCAAAATGAAGGCAGAATGCATGATGTACCAAATACTAACATTTAAAATAAAGATGGGATAAGTATTATGAAGTTTTTCTTTTGCCTCAGCCTCTAACAAGGCTCTGCATGGCACTATACAGAGAAAGAACCGTTCAAGGAAGGACTTGCTACCCAGCTGCAGCGAGTCAGCTGTCAACTGCTGCAGTGTCTGCCTCAACTGCAGATCCCAGCTCATATGAGACCTCACATTCCCGGGTGCCCGCATGCATAACTGAGCAAGGCAAGGGTGGAAATGCCCAGGAATTTTGACTCTATCAGAGAACATTGTAAGGCACCACTCTCTTAAGAACTCCCTGCTGCATTGGCCAGGCTTGATCTCATGTGCATCTCAGTTTGATTTCTTCCTCTGAACAATCCTGCTTCCTCCACCTTCCTTCACAGGTGTTTATCCTTAAAACATCTTGCACCTCAAACTCTGATCTTAGCATCTGTTTCCAGAGCCCAATCTATGACTAGGATACAACCCCAAAGCCTGCTTCATCTATGTATCATGGTTTTGATTAAAATTTTGATAAATTATCAAAAATTGAATTAAATGAGTCCTGGTCATGTACTGTACAGGATGTTAACTCTAGTTAAAATGCTGTATTGTACATTTGAAAGATGTTAAGCTAGTACATCTTAAAAGTTCTCATCACAAGAAAAACATGTGTTACTAGGTAGTGATTGATATCAACTCACCTTATTGTGGTAATCATTTTGCAGTATAGACATATATCAAATCATAATATTATACACATAAAACAAAAATGATGTTATATGTCAATTATATATCAATTAAAAGAATAAAAATAAATAAAATTTTTAAATGTTGAGTTTTCTTGCTGCAGTTTCTCATCTTAAAAATCTGGAGATTGTTATATATAAAGCTGTCAGGACAATAGGAATGGGCTATAGACAAGTTTTAAGCAAATTATAAATAGTACTCATAGCGTTACATGTGGTTTTATTTTTGATGATCAGTCCAACTCAGGGTATAGTTAAAGCCCTATGCTTAGATTTGTTAGAGTACTGATTTCTCATGGTTACGGTTCATATTCTTCTTTTTTGTTTATATTTCTTTTTCGTTCCCTTGATTTATCACAAGAACCTGTATCAGACTTGTTACAACCTTATATGACTCACTAGTTGTAGAGAGTTCCCAAGGCTATGGTCAAAATTTACTCAAAAATTCTTAACAAAAAAAGTCTTTATGTCACAAATACAAGACTTCATCAACTAAATTTTTATTAATCTAACCATTTCTTCTTCTTAGTAACTATTGCACAGATCTGTACAAATGCTGAAAATTCAGGAGATATTTCCCCCTAAAATGTAAATATGCTTAGCTAGCCAAGAAGCTGCAGCATCACTCTTTTTATGAATTACATGCAAAGGGATTAAACAGTCTTCCAGGACTTCCCTGGTGGCGCAGTGGATAATAATCCGCCTGCCAATGCAGGGGACACGGGTTTGAGCCCTGGTCCCGGAAGATCCCACATGCCGCGGAGCAACTGAGCCCGTGCGCCACAACTACTGAGCCTGTGCTCTAGAGCACGCGAGACACAACTACTGAAGCCCGTGCACCTACAGCCCGTGCTCTGCAACAAGAGAAGCCACCACAGTGAGAAGTCCGCACACCGCAACTAAAGAAAGCCCAAGTGGCAGCAATGAAGACCCGTCGCAGCCAAAAATAAATAAATAAATTTATTTAAAAAAACAGGCTTCCAAGGAAATGAAAATGTTTTTTCCTGAGTTTGAGGCAGGAAACAATATAGTTTGGGTTGCGTGTTACCAGAAAGGTTGTCTTTCATTAGCTAAAATCCTTTTCATATATGATATTTTTCCCCTCCCTCCTTCCCTACTCCCTTCCTTCCTTCCTTTTGCTCTTCCTTCCACCCTTGCTTTCTTCTTTACCTTTCTTCCTTCTTTTCTGTCTCAACTTCAGAGCCCTACCTTACCCAAGATTCTTACTTTCCCAAGTTGTCCACATTTAGGAAATGCTGCATTCTACCTTATACCTTCCAGTCTCAATGGAGTTTCACTATTACTTATTTTGTGCTCACTACATACAAGTTATATTTGTATCTAGGTAGAAATAAGTTGTTTTTTTTTTTCTATCACAAAACCAAAAAAATTACTGGTCTGGGACTCAGAATACTTTGGTTCTGGTATTAGCCTTATTGCAAACTTGATATTTGACAGGGAATAATTACTTCTCTTTTCTAGATTTCAACTCTTCCCTCTGGTATATGGAGACATTTGCTGAAATATTGTTGACACTTTCATTATAGATGTCACAAAGCTGAATGGGTACATTCTAGGGAATGTTTTGGAGAATTCCATGTGCAATTTTACAGATTTAGCAGGGCTATGGATGTGTGTGAGAAATATGGAATACGCTATGGACATGAATTCTAGGGTTACTATTTAGTGCCTGGAAAACCTTGAACATTTTGCACCACCTCTCAGATTCTTAGTTCATTCATCTGTGATTGGAGATAATAATAGCTAACTTGTATGGGTATTGAGAAGATTTGGGGGCCCCTTCTCCTCCAAAAGTAATTCAGGGCTTATAGCAGTTACTCTGTGATTGTTAGCTATCATTATCACTGAAAAACCTACAATATTTCTGTCAGACCCATTTTCTTCTTTAAATTAACATTTTTGCTTGATTGTATTTAGTTATGAGCTTATACATAGGTATTAATTTGCACAGTTTTGCAATATGTAAAGTGCTTTGAGCTCTCAGAGAAAAAGTATTATGCAAATAGAGGACATTATTATGCACTGCACTGATGTGCGAATGCTCAAGGCTCCAGACACATTCATCTTAAAGGAAGTATTGACTTCCAAATCTACATGAACTAGATTAACTTCCAAATCTACATGAACTATATACTACATGAAGTATAAATGCACACTTAATAAACACTGACAATTTAAGATGTTTCACATTTTGGTTAAAAATGAAAAGACGAAAGTTAATGTAACACAAAATTATGACATGATTATAAAATGCTAGAATTCAATCTTTAAGTAAGTATTAACTTTTTGCAAATAAAATGTAGACAGTTATAATAAGAGATCTTGCCAATCATTGCCAATGACAAAGTCCTGTCTATATATATTTGAACTATGTACATTTCTTTATTATTATATTATCATCTTACAGTTGCATTAACTTGGTACAGCATTCATATATATTTTTTAATGCTCATAATTATCCTCTGAGAAAGAAAGCTTGGGATAATTAGTGAGAAAATAGAGGCTGAGAGAGCTTAAGTCACTGGTCTATGGCCACTTGAGAGTCTAAGTTCACACCATATTCACTCTACTGGTGGGCATGGATAGAGCATGTAAGGGGAAATCATGACTATTCCAATTTGATTGGAGTGTAGATTTGAAGTGAAGGTTGGAACAGGTTGACAGGATACTTGAAATTAATGCTAAGACATTTGAATATTTTTATGGATAGAATTAGAGGAAAAGTTTAACGCTCATAAAAGACTCTCCTCATCAGAACTGTGCTCTGAAGAGATTAATATGGTGGAGCATGAAGATAGACTGGAAATGGATAGGAATAGGAGCAGAGATTAACTGGATGCTTGGAATAGTTCAGAAAATAAAACAATGATGAGCAAAACCATTAAGGAGGTAGTATGAATACAAAGAAGGCAGAATTGTAGAAAGTCTTGGGAAAATAGGGGTTATAGAGAGTAGAGAGGATATAATGATTAAGCGCTTCTCCTTTACTTGTGTTCTGGACCAATGGTGAAATAGGACCCAGGAGTCTAAAAGATGTAGATTTTTCACGTGGGATTCCCCCAGACCGGGGCGGGAACCCGGTTCCCCTGCATCGGCAGGCGGACGCGCAATCACTGCGCCACCAGGGAAGCCTTAAAAGATGTAGATTAACAAGTCTGCTTAATGGCTGAGGCTTGTGGTTTAGCCAAATCACAGCCAATCAGCTTGCTATAGTTGAATTAAACAATCTTTCACATTGAGTCACTGGCATGAATAGATAACTTTAGGCCTCCCTGGTGTGGGCTACCTTGGTAACCAGGCAAGGAGAAGCAGAAAATTCCTAGAATATATACATCTGTAAGCAATCTGTTTCTGAAAAAGGAGGGATGGTAGAGCTGAAATAAGCATATTCAGTTCCTTCTTCCAAATTTGCTAATCAGAAAATCACCTCTCTTCCTGTGAGGAATGAAGAATATAGAGTAATGAAGGAGACCAAGGTTTGACCAAGAGATAATTCTAGGAAGGTTCCTTCACAGGGAGACACATGTACTTGACAATAAGTAAAATAAAACAAAATTATCTTTAACTGGCTTCTATTTACGTTAGTCTGTAGAAAATAATCAGTAATAAACTCAGCTTAAAGTGAGTTTCTCAGTCTCAGCACCTAATGACATATTTGAACAGAGTTCTTTGTTGTAGGATATTATATTGAGCATGGAGGAACCTGAACAACATCTTTGGCCTCTACCAATATCACATTCCTAGTATTGACACCCACAAATATCTCCACACATTGCCAAATTTCTTCTGGGGAGGAAAATCTCCTGCTCCCTTCCATTGAGAATCATTGGCCTAAATAGAAAGGACTCTGACCATGGCTTTTTGGTCATCTCAAGAATCTAAGTTTTAATCTTTCTAAATTAATCATGCATGAGTCTCTGAATTACCTGATCTTTTTTTTTTTTTTTTTGTAGGTTCAAAAGAGCATGTCAATCTTTATGAGGAAAATATAATTTACACTGGACCTGATAGTTTAGAAAAGACATTGATAACTAGATAGCTGGGAGAGTGCTAGTGGGAATTCACTACAAATAATCCTTTCCTTAGTTTGGAAGGATATTCTTTGGTTTGTAAAATGCTTGAAGAATTCTCTTAGAGATAGAAGACTACATTTATTGTACAAGGAAGTAGGTAGGAATAAAGCATCTGGGTGACACTATGATTAACAACACGCTTGTCATTATTGTCATTCTTTCATAGGAATCCACCTATGTGGTCTCTGGAGATATTATTTCAGCATTGGGCTATACTTATATCCATCTAGAACAGGGAATGCTATTGTAGGAGATACGAAATTTATTTTTAAGCCATAAAATATTCTATAATCTTCCACAATTTAATTAATGCAAACAGCATTAAGATTAAAAAGCAAGACTTGGGTTTAAGAACCACTTTTGCTCCTGACTTGCTTCTTTACCTTGAAAAAGTCATATCATTTTTCTAGGACAAAGGTGATACATGGGCACCAAAGCAAACCTCTACAATGCTGTGTAGTGGGTTAGATGGGTTGGAATTTTTTTTTTTTTTTCTGATTCATATTTGTCCTGAAGGCATAATTTTGTCACTTAGGTGACTGCCTATCAGATTCCCCAATTTTGGTAGATCTTGGGTTTTGGCCTTTGTCCTTCTGGCTGCAAAAGTCAGTTTCCTGTCAAGTTAGATAAATGTCCTCAGAGTAAAAGCAGCTTCCAGCCTCAACCTACCACTTTAGTTTCTCCCTTTCTCTTAGGTTCCAGCTTGGTCATTTTTTTTCCTGTATTTTCAGCTTTTTGTTCTTTTACAGAACTTTTTACCATTTTCAATAACAGACTAGTTGCCATTATCATAAACTGGAAATATGATACATTCAATATAAATAATTGGGAAAATAAATTGAGTTACAGAACAATAAGAACCACTATAATGTAACTATCAAGAGCAATCCCCTGAAAGCTATTTCTTTCTGTTTTTAATAGAGCATTAAAAGTATTCATATTTTTATCATACTCAATGTATCCCTTTATATTGCATTTTGTCTTTAAACTGCTTTATAAAACATTTAATAAATATAAATAAGTGTTTATAGCATAGGTGAGAGTTGTAAATCATGGTAGTGAGATAAAGAACCTGCACCCAATGTTCAATTTAAATAGAATACTATAAATCCCTTCTTCGATCCAAGATAACTGTTATTCTGAGTTTTGTGTTTTTATTCCTTTCCTTGCTTGCATATCTTTGTTTCTCATTTTGTCATATTTTATCACAGACATTCTTTGTAATACTGCAAATTTGTATTAATACACAATGATGATTGAATATTTCATAAATTGTGTATCATAATTTACCTAACTATTCTAATATGCATTTATTTTGTTTTTACTTTTTAATAAATAATGTTGTGTTTTTCATCTCTATGTCTAAGCCTTTGTTCATATTTTTGGATACTTGGGTAATAAATCTAGAAATTAAATTAAGAGATCAAAGAATATGTATTTTTTAAGATCTTTGATACAATGTGCTTAAAATCTCTTTTCAGAAAAGTTTGTACTAATTTTCAGAGTAGTGCTGTGATTAACTAGGTGAAATGTTTAATCAGACCACATGAATTAAAACCCCAATTTACCTCTAGCTAACTGTGTTCTTGGACAAGTTCTTAAGCGCTCTGTGCCTCTACATTTATTTATGTATTTTTTGTAAAGTGATGTTCATCAGTACTTACTTCCTAAGGTTGTTGTGAATATTTAATAGAGTAATATAATTTATACAAATATGCTGTATGAAAAAGATTGAATATAATAAACTGATAAATACCAGTAATAATATATGAGTGTGCTGTACTAAGAGCATACACTGTGAATATTAATTTATATATTTTATAAAATATTTGCTAATATCTTTTTTCTTTTTTTTAAGATTTATGTATTATTATTTATTAATTAATTTAATTTATTTTTGGCTGCATCAGGTGTTAGTTGTGGCATGCAGGATCTTCATTGTGGTGCTCAGGCTTCTCTCTAGTTGTGGCGTGCAGGTTTTTGCTCTCTAGTTGTGGTGCACAGGCTCCAGAGCACGTGGGCTCTGTAGTTTGCAGCCCGCGGGCTCTAGCTGCCCCGTGGCACATGGGATCTTAGCTCCCTGACCTGGTATTGAACCCTCGTCCCCTGCATTGTAAGGCAGATTCTTTACCACTGGACCACCAGGGAAGTCCCTGTTGATATCTTAAGTAAATATATTCTTATTTTATCTTTCATTACTTTGATTACTATTTATTTTCATATGTGTATTAACAGTACTTTTTAAGATAAACCATAAATCCATGACTTCCCCATTGATATGACAGGATATTTTTGATTCCTGTGAATTTGTATTAAGTCCCTAGTTACCAAGAAGTTTAGCCTTTTCATTAAACATTTTTCAGTTGTTTCATTTTATAATTTACCATTTCTTTTTTATTTTAGGATACATATTTTAAAAATGTTTTACTGTGAAAAAATGTTTGAATCTTATCCTTATTGACTTCTCCTATTGATTTTATGTTTAGAATGTGTTTCCTCATTTTGGGAAAAATTAGTTTACATTTTCTTGTAGTTAAGCAGTTTTATTTTCAAAATTCAATACACCAGGGATTTATTTTGGTGTAAATTAGCATATTATTTATGTCCCTCATTAATTCCAGGGGATTCTCAGAAGAAATTCTTGGGTTTTGAAGCAAAAGATATTATTATCAGAAAATGAGGACAGTATCCCTCTTTCCAATAGCTCTTATTTATTTGTCTTATTGTTGTTTATCCAAACTTAAGGGTGTGCCACCAGTGTTTCTCTGTTAAGTGTAATATTGGCACTGGATTTCAGAATGACAGACATTCTTTATTGCATGAATAAAATTTCCTTCTATTTCCAATACACTCAGCATTTGAAGGAAAAATAGTTAAATCATATTAAATATCTTTCTAGCATTGTTAGCTCTATCTTCTTGGAGGAGATATCTGAAGCTATGTACTATTACAACAGGTTTCTGAGGAAGATATGCAAAATAAACAGTCCAGGTAATTGCACATTTATGTTATTAACTAGGGCTTTGAACCTATGTCTTATGTTGTAGGTTCATCATGTTTTTTCCTCTTACTAAGCTAAATTTTTGCTATTAATATTTTCTATACAACAATATGAAGGGAATGATAATGATGGGAATGGTGATGGACTAATAAATGTAATGATGATGATAATGATGATACTGATGATTATTGTGATGATGATGACAATGACCATGACCATAATTAACAGTTACTGAATGGTTACTATCCTGTGCTAAACTTTTCACATACGTTGCTTCATTTTTCTTATTAAATGAAGAAAGTGACATAGAGAAGACAAAGAAATACAAACAAAATGTAGCTTGTAAGTGGAATGGGGTATAAGAGCAGACATTTGGAACTTTGACTCAAGACCTCAACTTTATTTCTTGGTATGTCTTGTTTCTATAATTCCTTCTGTCAATGACCCAGTTTACAAGATTTTGTTTCTTTGAGCTCTGTGTTTCAAGACCCAATATGCCACCTTCCATATACTTCTATGTTCAGCATTTTTTTGGAGAGTTGCAATCTCTACTGGGATTTTGAAAGAGAAGAATGATGGATGTAAGGGGAGTAGATGGGAAATGAGCTCATTAGAGAGTTCCTATGCAAATAGAGAGCTGCAGTTTATTTCTCAAGTTGGTTAAGCCTTCTCATCCCAGAATTATGGGAACAATAGAGTTTAATGAATGTCTTTTTCTAGCTTCTTTGATGCTGTTCATACAGTTTTCTATCAGAAGATGGAGCATATGGTTACTAGCTTATGATAGTATTTTTAAACTTTTCCTCATAATTAATGTAATTTGGGTAAGGTCCCTCTGGATTTTGGCATATGTCTTCTTCCATGTTTAGTTTATAGTTCCCTTGCTGCTTTTTTTCTTTGTTTCTCTTAATATGCATTGTGATAGGAACAAGGGCAGAGCTCTACCAAAATTCCCTGGTCGCATAACCAGAAATCTCTATAAATCTAGTTTATTATTTAACTAAAAAGTAATACTGGATGTGTTGAGTCTTATATCTTGTATTATTTGGACAGATACAATAATTTTTTGAGTATATTGAAAATCAGTTAATGCAAATAACTTTCCAGTACAATGTTCAAAAATAAGGGATGACTAAAGATTAGCTTTTCCCCCTGCTATTAGGTGAGTCCATAAGACATCTCAATAGCATTATAAGTTTTAATTTCAAATTGAAATAAAATATTAACTAATTTACAGTCATGGAAATGTTAATGATTGAACTTAGGTTGACCTGAAAATGGCACTTATTTGAAATATTTACAGATATGAATAATGGACATAGTATTTCCCCTAAGTTATGCTTTGTGACCACCTAGAGGGGTGGGATAGGGAGGGTGGGAGGGAGATGCAAGAGGGAAGAGATATGGGGATGTATGTATATGTATAGCTGATTTACTTTGTTATAAAGCAGAAATTAACACACCGTTGTAAAGCAATTATACTCCAATAAAGATGTTAAAAAAAAAGAGGTATAAATTAAAGGGTCAGATTTTCTTTTTTTTTTTTGATGGAGAAGAATGACAGCAGCAATTTAAAAACTGAGCCAAAGCATCTTTTACTTCCAGCCAAGATGAAGTGTCAGGAAGCTGACTTACCTTCCCACCAGAAATAATCTGAAAAACAGACAAATATTATATAAACACAGTTCTTAAGACACTGGACATCAGGCAATGAGGATAGTAATTCCTGAGAGAACTTATGATATCCCCCAGCTGACACACTGAGGAAGTTTCCAGGATTTGGAGGGGGAAACCAAGGCAGAGTCTGCAGAATATCTGAGTCGAGGAAACAGAGCTGAGACTATGGGGCATGAGAGTGTTCAGGGTAGAGTGATGAAGATCAATTCCTACAGAGACAGAGCTTTGAGATCTGTAGCGTATTCCGTTTAAGTATTAAGTGGAGGAGGAGCTTCAAGATGGTGGAAGAGTAAGACGCGGAGATCACCTTCCTCCCCACAAATACATCAGGAATACATCTACATGTGGAACAACTCCTACAGAACACCTACTGAACGCTGGCAGAAGACCTCGGACCTGCAAAAGGCAAGAAACTTCCCACGTACCTGGGTAGGGCAAAAACAAAAAGAAAAAAACAGAGACAAAAGAATAGGGACGGGACCTGCACCAGTGGGAGGGAGCTGTGAAGGAGGAAACGTTTCCACACACTAGAAGCCCCTGGAGGGAGCTGTGAAGGAGGAAAGGTTTCCACACACTAGAAGCCCCTCCGCGGGCGGAGACTGCGGGTGGCAGAGGGGGAAGCTTCAGAGCCACGGAGGAGAGTGCAGCAACAGGGGTGCGGAGGGCAAAGCGGAGAGATTCCCGCACAGAGGATCGGTGCTGACTGGCACTCGCCAGCCCGAGAGGCTTCTCTGCTCACCCGCCAGGGCGGGGACTGGGAGCTGAGGCTCGGGCTTCGGTCGGATCGCAGGGAGAGGACTGGAGGCGTGAACACAGCCTGAAGGGGGCTAGTGTGCCACAGCGAGCCGGGACGGAGTCCGGGAAAAAGTCTGGAGCTGCCGAAGAGGCAAGAGACTTTTTCTTCCCTCTTTGTTTCCTGGTGAGGGGGAGAGGGGATTAAGCGCGCCGCTTAAAGGAGCTCCAGAGATGGGCGCGAGCCGCGGCTAACAGCGCGGACCCCAGAGACAGGCATGGGACGCCACCAAGAAACCTGTGTGCGAGCACAGGTCACTCTCCACACCTCCCCTCCCGGGAGCCTGTGCAGCCCACCACTGCCAGGGCCCCGGGATCCAGGGATAACTTCCCCGGAAGAACACACGGCGCGCCTCAGGCTGGTGCGACGTCACACCGGCCTCTGCCACCACAGGCTCGCAGCGCACTCCGTGCCCCTCCCTGCCCCCAGCCTGAGTCAGCCAGAGCCCCCAAATCAGCTGCTCCTTTAATCCCATCCTGTCTGAGGGAAGAACAGACGCCCTCAGGCAACCTACACGCAGAGGCGGGCCAAATCCAAAGCTGAACCCCTGGAGCTGTGCTAACAAAGAAGAAAAAGAGAAATTTCTCCCAGCAACCTCAGGAGTAGAGGATTAAATCTCCACAATCAACTTGATGTACCCTGCATCTGTGGAATACCTGAATGGACAATGAATCATCCCAAATTGAGGAGGTGGACTTTGGGAGCAATGATATATATATATATTTTTTCCCTTTTTCTCTTTTTGTGAGTGTGTATGTGTATGCTTCTGTGTGTGACTGTGTCTGCATAGCTTTGCTTTTATCATTTGTCCTAGGGTTCTGTCTGTCCGTTTTTTTTGTTTTATTACTTAAAAAATTATTTTTCTTAATAATTATTTTTCATTTTATTTTAATAACTTTTTAATTTTATTTTATTTTATCTTCTTTCTTTCTTTCTTTTTTTTTCTCCCTTTTGTTCTGAGGTGTTGGAGGACTGGCTCTTGGTGCTCCAGCCAAGCATCAGGGCTGTGACACTGAGGTGGGAGAGCCAAGTTCAGGACACTGGTCCACAAGAGACCTCCCAGGTCCACATAATATCAAACAGCGAAAATCTACCAGATAACTCCATCTCAATGCCAAAACCCAGCTCCACTCAATGACCAGCAAGCTACAGTGCAGGAGACCCTATGCCAAACAACTAGCAAGACAGGAACACAACCTCATCCATTAGCACAGAGGCTGCCTAAAATCATAATAAGGCCACAGACACCCAAAAACACACCACTAGACGTGGACCTGCCCACCAGAAAGACAAGATCCAGCCTCATACACCAGAACACAGGCACTAGTCTCCTCCACCAGGAAGCCTACACAACCAACTGAACCAACCTTAGCCACTGGGGACAGACACCAAAAACAACGGAAACTAAGAACCTGCAGCCTGCAAAAAGGAGACCCCAAACAAAGTAAGTTAAGCAAAATGAGAAGACAGAGAAACACACAGCAGATGAAGGAGCAAGGCAAAAACCCACCAGACCTGACAAATGAAGAGGAAATAGGCAGTCTACGTGAAAAAGAATTCAGAATAATGATAGTAAAGATGGTCCAAAATCTTGGAAATAGAATGGAGAAAATACAAGAAACGTTTGACAAGGACCTAGAACAACTAAAGAGCAAACAAACAGTGATGAACAACACAATAAATGAAATTAAAAATTCTCTAGAAGGGATCAATAGCAGGATAACTGAGGCAAAAGAATGGATAAGTGACCTGGAAGATAAAATACTGCAGAGCAGAATAAAGAAAAAAGAACAAAAAGAAGTGAGGACAGTCTCAGAGATCTCTGGGACAACATTAAACACACCAACATTTGAATTATAGGGGTCCTAGAAGAAGAAGAGAAAAAGAAAGGGACTGAGAAAATAATTGAAGAGATTATAGTTGAAAACTTCCCTAATATGGGAAAGGAAATAGTTAATTAAGTCCAGGAAGTAAATCCAAGGAGAAACATGCCAAGAAACATTAATCAAACTATCAAAATTTAAATACAAGGAACAAATATTAAAAGCAGCAATGGAAAAACAACAAATAACACATAAGGAAATCCCTATAAGGTTAACAGCTAATCTTTCAGCAGAAACTCTGCAACCCAGAAGGGAGTGGCAGGACCTATTTAAATTGATGAAGAAGAGAAACCTACAACCAAACCTGCCAACCAAGCAAGGATCTCATTCAGATTTGACAGAGAAATTAAAAGCTTTACAGACAAGCAAAAGCTAAGAGAATTCAGCACCACCAAACAAGCTTTACAACAAATGCTAAAGAAACTTCTCTAGGCAGGAAACACAAGAGAAGGAAAAGACCTACAATAACAAACCCAAAACAGTTAAGAAAATGGTAATAGGAACATACATATCGATAATTACCTTAAATATAAATGGATTAAATGCTCTAACCAAAAGACATAGACTGGATGAATGCATACAAAAACAAGACCCATATATATGCTGTCTAGAAGAGACACACTTCAGACATAGGGACACATACAGACTGAAAGTGAGGGGATGGAAAAAGATATTCCATGCAAATGGAAATCAAAAGAAAGCTGGAGTAGCAATTCTCATATCAGACAAAATAGACTTTAAAACAAAGACTATTATAAGAGACAAGTACACTACATAATGATCAAGGGATCAATCCAAAAAGAAGATATAAAAATTGTAAATATTTATGCACCCAACATAGGAGCACCTCAATACATAAGGCAAATGTTAACAGTCATAAAAGGGGAAATCGACAGTAACACAATCATAGTAGGGGACTTTAACACCCCACTTTCACCAATGGACAGATCATCCAAAATGAAAATAAATAAGGAAACACAAGCTTTAAATGATACATTACACAAGATGGACTTAATTGATATTTATAGGACATTCCATCCAAAAACAACAGAATACACATTTTTCTCAAGTGCTCATGGAACATTCTCCAGGATAGATCATATCTTGGGTCACAAATCAAGCCTTGGTAAATTTAAGAAAATTGAAATTGTATGAAGTATCTTTTCTGACCACACGCTCTGATACGAGATATCAAGTAAAGAAGATAAACAAAATTGATAAACTATTAGCCAGACTTATCAAGAAAAAAAGGGAGAATACTCAAATCAATAGAATTAGAAATGAAAAAGGAGAAGTAACAACTGACACTGCAGAAATACAAAGGATCATGAGAGATTACTAAAAGGAAATATATGCCAATAAAATGGACAAATGGAAGAAATGGACAAATTCATAGAAATGCAGAACCTTCCGAGAGTGAACCAGGAAGAAATACAAAATATGAACAGACCAATCACAAGCACTGAAATTGAAACTGTGATTAAAAATCTTCCAACAAACAAAAGCCCAGGGCCAGATGGCTTCACAGGCGAATTCTATTAAACATTTAGAGAAGAGCTAATACCTATCCTCAAACTCTTCCAAAAGATAGCAGAGGGAGGAACACTCCCAAACTCATTCTACGAGGCCACCATCACTCTGATACCAAAATCAGACAAGGATGTCACAAAGAAAGAAAACTGCAGGCCATTATTACTGATGAACCTAGATGCAAAAATCCTCAACAAAATATTAGCAAACAGAATCCAACAGCACATTAAAAGGATCAAACACTATGATCAACTGGGGTTTATCCCAGGAATGCAAGGATTCTTCAGTATATGCAAATCAATCAATGTGATACACCATATTAACAAATTGAAGGAGAAAAACCATATGATCATCTCAATAGATGCAGAGAAAGCTTTCGACAAAATTCAACACCCATTTATGATAAAAACCCTGCAG
>NC_041214.2:83803687-83805651 GCF_002837175.3 Physeter macrocephalus | reverse complement strand
CTACAGCCAGCATTGTTCTCAATGGTGAAAAACTGAAACCATTTCCACTAAGATCAGGAACAAGACAAGGTTGCCCACTCTCACCACTCTTATTCAACATAGTTTTGGAAGTTCTAGCCACAGCAATCAGAGAAGAAAAAGAAATAAAAGGAATCCAAATTGGAAAAGAAGAAGTAAAGCTGTCACTGTTTGCAGATGACATGATACTATACATAGAGAATCCTAAACATGCTACCAGAAAAATACTAGATCTGATCAATGAATTTGGTAAAGTAGAAGGATACAAAATTAATGCAAAGAATTCTCTTGCATTCCTACACACTAATGATGAAAAATCTGAAAGTGAAATTAAGAAAACACTCCCATTTACCATTGCAACAAAAAGAATAAAATATCTAGGAATAAACCTACCTAAGGAGACAAAAGACCTGTATGCAGAAAATTATAAGACACTGATGAAAGAAATTAAAGATGATACAAATAGATGGAGAGATATACCATGTTCTTGGATTGGAAGAATCAACATTGTGAAAATGACTCTACTACCCAAAGCAATCTACAGATTCAGTGCAATCCCTATCAAACTACCATTGGCATTTTTCACAGAACTAGAACAAAAAAATTCACAATTTGTATGGAAACACAAACAACCCCGAATAGCCAAGGCAATCTTGAGAAAGAAAAACGGAGCTGGAGGAATCAGGCTCCCTGACTTCAGACTATACTACAAACCTACAGTAATCCAGACAGTATGGTACTGGCACAAAAACGGAAATATAGATCAATAGAACAGGATAGAAAGCCCAGAGGTAAACCCACACACATATGGTCACTTTATCTTTGATAAAGGAGGCAAGACTATACAGTGGAGATAAGACAGCCTCTTCAATAAGTGGTGCTGGGAAAACTGGACAGCTATATGTAAAAGAATGAAAGTAGAACACTCCCTAACACCATACACAAAAATAAACTCAAAATGGATTAAAGTCCTAAATGTAAGGCCAGACACCATCAAACTCTTAGAGGAAAACATAAGCAGAGCACTCTATGACATAAATCACAGCAAGATCCTTCTTGCCCCACCTCCTAGAGAAGTGGAAATAAAAACAAAAATAAACAAATAGGACCTAATGAAACTTCAATGCTTTTGCACAGCAAAGGAAACCATAAACAACATGAAAAGACAACCCTCAGAATGGGATAAAATATTTGCAAATGAAGCAACTGACAAAGGATTAACCTCCAAAACATACAAGCAACTCATGCAGTTCAATATCAAAAAAACCAAGAACCGAATCCAAAAATGGGCAGAAGACCTAAATAGACATTTCTCCAGAGAAGATATACAGATTGTCAACAAGCACATGAAAGAATGCTCAAGATCCTTAATCATTAGAGAAATGCAAATCAGAACTACAATGTGATATCATCTCACACCGGTCAGAATGGCCATCATCAAAAAATCTACAAACAATAAATCTGGAGAGGCTCTGGAGAAAAGGGAACCCTTTTGCACTGTTGGTGGGAATGTAAATTGATACAGCCACTATGGAGAATAGTATGGAGTTGCAGCTCTATTTACAATAGCCAGGACATGGAAGCAACCTAAGTGTCCATCAACAGATGAATGGATAAAGAAGATGTGGCACATATATACAATGGAATATTACTCAGCCATAAAAAGAAACGAAATTGAATTATTTGTAGTGAGGTGGATGGACTGAGAGACTGTCATACACAGTGAAGTAAGTCAGAAAAAGAAAAAGAAATACCGTATGCTAACACATATATATAGAATCTAAAGAAGAAAAAAAATGGTCTGAAGAACCTAGGGGCAAGATGGTAATAAGGATGCAGACCTACTAGAGAATGGACTTGAGGATACGGGGAGGGGGAACGGTAAGCTGGGGCAAAGTGAGAGAGTGGCATGGACATATATACACTACCAAAAGTAAAATAGCTAG